>NW_021703775.1:5375574-5653138 GCF_005190385.1 Monodon monoceros
GCGGGCTCAGTAGTTGTGGCATGCGGGCTCAGTAGTTGTGGCATGCGGGCTCAGTAGTTGTGGCGCACAGGCTTAGTTGCTCCGCGGCATGTGGGATCTTCCAGGACCAGGGCTCGAACCCGTGTCCCCTGCATTGGCAGGCGGATTCCTAACCACTGTGCCACCAGGGAAGCCCAGGTGACCTGTTTTTTCCTCTTAATGTGTGAAGCTCTTTCTGTATCAGTAGACAGGACACATGATTTGGTACAGCTGCGTAGTATTACATTTTGGATTCACTGTAATTTCTGTAAACCACATCCTGCTGATGGACTTTTGTCATCAGTAACACTGAAATCATTTTGTGTATACATTTACCACCTCTCTGTAAAATAATGAATTGCATTGTTTTAAATTACTAATGCAATTATCTTTTCATATTTGTTGGTTATTTATATTTCTTTTCTGAGTTGCCCATTATTTCATCCTTAGCTTCTTTTTCTATGGAGAAACTAATTTTTCATACTGATTCTAAGAGCTCTTGGTCTTTGATTTTTATCTAGTCTAGCTTCTCATTCTTTCATGATTCTTTCTGCCTTTGACAGCACGCTAACTTAGGAAAATCTGTCTCATCTGAGGGTTATTAATTTAAATTTTACTGACATTTGTGGCTTTGTATTTTACGTTTAAATCTTTAATCCGCATTGTTTAAGGGGAGATTTAACTAACCTATTTTTCCCAAATGTTTAACCACTTGACCATTGTTTAGTGATAATTACTTGTGAATAATAAGTTTTGATATTTGAAAGGCAAGGCAAATTCCTTCATCTGTATTCTTTTTAAAAAAAGAATTCTGAACTGTTCTTCATTTTTTAAGATTAATCTTAAAATCAACTTGCCATGTGTAAGAAACTCCCATGAGAATTTTTATTATAGTTGAATTAATTTATAGGTTATTTTAACTGGGAAGAATTGATGCTTCTAATTTTGAATTTTGCCATCCTGGAAGAGGAAGCATATTTTCCCAAATCGGTAGTATTCAAACTGAATCGGTTTGTCTTTTTTGTCCATTTTTAGAATCTGGGAGGCAAAGACAGAAATATGAGAACTTAAGTTTTAAACCAGTACCAGAGGAAGAAAGAATGCATTGTGTAAGAAAAGGGGAGAATGAATTTCAGAGAATGAGGAAGTGGAAAGGTGGATTGTGTACGAGTTCTCCTAACCGGCTCTCCTGCTGGGACTCTGCCTTGTGAGGCAGACAGTTCCATTTATAAATGTTTATAAATGCTTCTTGTTTTTAGGAATTGCATTGCTTTGTGCCTAAGTGCACACCGTTGTTAGGTATTCCATTGCTTTGTGCCTAAGTGCACACCATTGTTATTTTTTTTTTACCATTGCCTTCAGGCTCCAGAAAGGAAACGAAATTTGTTTCCTTTAGTACTTGACTACCCTTGAGATATTTCAGGACAGGTAAAACTCTTATCCTCAACTAAATTTCCAAGTATTTGTTCAGGTAATTCATAATTCACTCAGGTAATTTGACAGGTGATTTATATGTCAATGTTCTTTCTACCCTATAACTGGATCGTTTGAAAACTACTGGAAAAAATCAATTCTTTTAAGCAGACATTAGTACTTTAGTGTAGTGTTAGTACTTTAGTATAATGTCTGCTTATAATTATATTAGTATAATTAGTGCAATGTAGCTTTACTCCTACCTGAGCTAACATTTGCTCAGGAGCGCCTAGGAAATGGATGCGGGGGTTATTAACGGTAGCCCACTCCCTGGAGGACGCGTCTGCCCGAGGGGGCTCCTCTTTTGTCTGCTTGACCTCAGGTCTGATTGAGGAAGTATCCTGTCACTGTAAGAAACCTTTTGTGCTGAAATTATCTTTTACTCCTCTTCCTAGTAACATCCAACTGGATTCAAAGGCTGGTTTGAACCTCTCTGTGCCTCAGTTTCCAGTCTCTAGATTGGGGATAATACCGTACTTGTCTCTAGCTCATAGGGTCTATATTGCCCGGTAAATGCTAGCTACTGTTTTCATGGTGGTGACACCATCGCTATGTGTCTGAAAACACACTCTAATTAATCCCACCAGCTCAGCCTGTGTCTTTTCTATAGCACCGTGCTGACCACGTGAATACTCATTAGGCTAATGCCAGGAAACCTCTCATGCTGTATGTGAGGAGGGTGTTTATATATTTCCTTGAGTGTCTGGAATAGGTTGTCATTTTTCCATGTAAGTTTTATTTAAAATTTTCCCGAATTTGTTTCTTGAACTGTGATCTCCAAATCTAACAGTGTTTATGTAATTAAAGTTCAGAATATACCAACCAGCGCTGGCTTTTGTTGTTCTGTTGCAGAGACAAGCAGGAGTGACCCTCAGCGTGAAGGACCTGTCTCCTAGCGTACAACCTGCCGGCAGTGTCACGGACAGAGCTTGGGCTTGAATTAAAGGACATTTTATTTTTTTTTACTTTAGCACACAGTTTGTGTGTGTGAAAATAATGTACATTCTTTTACCTTTCAGGTTCTGGTTTGATACACAAAGGGCTAAGATACTTTATTCTTCAAGAGAATTTTTGATTAGTCTTCGTGCGTTTATCTACTAAAATGTATCATAAGATTCTTTCTTCTCAAGGATGCTTCTAGACTAAGCACACTGAATTCAGACTAGTTCAAATGGAGTTGTGTGATTATATTCAGTAGTTGATCACATGAGTTTCCCTGGAGGAAAGACTTTTTTAGAACATGAAACTTGTGAATGTGATGAGAGAAATCTATCGCTTCCTTGCACCTCTGTACTATAGAGAGATTTCCAAACCTTAGAGCACTTTCATTGTTGTTATTTGGAGTTACGGGAAAAGCACTGGTTGACTTTAGGATTTGCATTTCTCCCTCTCGTTACCTAATTTCTTCTAACAACCTTGATGGGGAGGAAAGTTTTGTCCATTTTTTTCTATACAAATAAAAAAAGCTACGATTCCGTATTGCGCACGAGCATGAAGTTCTTCATTGCTTGTTAAAGAAATGGAGTAGACAGACTCTGATATGGCGTTTTTGGGGGTAAATGGTGAATATACTGATTCCAACTGCAGTTTAATCTTTACAATTATAAAGCGTGGTAGATGGGGACTTTCCATTGCTGTTGTAACAAAATAAACAAGTAACCGGTTTCCTTGATTAATTTTAAAGCAAACTTAATGGCGGTGACCTTGTTTAATCATCTCTCCTCTATACTCTCGTTTGCTGTTCTTCCTTGGCAGTGGAGGTGGAGGGAGTGGGCTGTTCAAGCTTTCGGGGGCTGCTTTCTAAATTGATAAAGCGATTAAACAGACACACACACTGTCCTCACTTCTTAGAGGTGGAAGTCAAGGATGAGGAAGAGATTTTTTTAGAACTGAAATTGTAGCCCTTTTTCGTTTCCAAACTAGTTACTGTGTGTATCTGTGTGGGTAAAAATACATGTTTATTAAGAATATATAATTTTTAAAATTTAAATAATTTATTTTTATAGCTGTATCTAAGATGTAAAGTTTATATAGCTTATTTTTTTCAAACTATTTACTACACTTTGATTCCAGCCACTCAGTGAAATACTAGGTGAGTAAACAGTGTTTACCGAACAAAGTAAACTGAGGCCAGTTTCCATGTGAGGAGCTGTTGGAATAGAAGTTGTCTTACTTTGAGCTCTCATTTCAACAGACAGCCTCAGTAGGTTTCCATAATAGCAAGAAAGTCTTTGAAATCCGCCTTCTGTGGTGCATTGTGGATAGGAAAATATGTCCTTGATTTTATACTGAGTAGACTGTTTGCTCTTTGTATTTTAACACACACAGTAGGGAAAGATGCTTTAATTCTTCGCAGTAGCCAATGAAGCTGACTTTTAAAAAGAATACTGTGACAGATCAAGGTAAATTGTTTTTGATGATTATGGAAGTGTGAGTTCTTAATCAGTGGCTGTCAGCTAGAGCTTTCCTTAATTCAGAAGTTTGAACCCTAAGTTATAAATAGAAGAGACTGGAAAAATTATAGTACTCTTATTTCTAGAAACACAAGTCTTTAACAGCAGATAAATTAGCAAGAGAAGACAGAAAACTTCAGTACTTCGAAAGGAAAATGTTTCCTTTGATACGCTTTTCTTAGGTGGAAATAAACATGATAACGGGTCAAATATTACTAGAATTTTTGCTGAAATATAAACTTGATAAAATGCTGGGAATCTGGGGAATGTCAATGAAGAAAGATTAGTAAATGAGAGATGTAGTTAAGGTTATATTATTTATGGCAGTAATCGATTTCCTTCTGACAGTTGTCATGAAGACCATTTCTTCACAAATAATGTAGAGACAGTATTTTTTCTTTTTAACTGAGAGCCTCAGGCAGCCCGTGGAGGAGGGCAGTGTACCCATGGATGTGAACACCCCGCAGGGTGTTGCCTGCCATTGCTGCTTCCGGGCTTCCCATCAGAAAGCCACGACGCCCAGAGGGGAGGCGTACACACAGCACCTGGAGCAGGTAATAGCTCTTTGCATGCTGTCCTTTTAGGGATGTTGAATCCGCAGAGCCTTTCCTGAAAGACTGCTCCCTCCCTGTAGTTACTGAGGAATGATGACACTAAAAGGCCGAATTGCAGTGTGTCCCTCAGCAGTTGGCTCTCTGTGGGCGCACGATGACAAAACCTCCTGAAGCGAACCTCTGGTCTGACCTCAGTAATGTCAGGGCAAGATTTCCAAGATAGGCCTTTCCAGCGAGCTCAGATATTTTTAAGAAAAGATAATCAGTGAACCCTGGGGCAACTTCAGGGCTTGCACATGCAGTAAGTACCTCTCTACATGCTTTATGATATACTTGCTGAATCAAAGACCGCTAGACTCATGAAAACAATAACAGTAATAGACCTTCAGGAACCCGGTGTGTTTTTACTTGGACACAATGCCCAGCGTAACCAGATTCCCCAGTAAGATGGCTTCGTTTGGCTGTAGTCTCCCTTTGAGCACATTAAAGTTGATGTGATCAGTGAGGGCTGAGGTTAAGGTAGCACGCAGATATCACTGACTAGAACCTGAGGTAATGACATGTTTTAGTCACTTTCTTTGGGCTCACTGTAAACCCTGCTTTGAGATTTACAGAGCGTGGGACGCTGGCCCGAAGCAGAGCTCGTCTTGCGTGGCGCACGCTGTGCTTCTGTGACGCAACCACCAACCAGAAAAGCCACCTGCGCTTTTCCCAGTTAATTTCGTTTTTGAAGTTTTAAAAACACTTATAAGCATTTCATTCATCAAAAATACTAGTACTTGTATTACTGGTTATGAAAGGGAAACGTCTACAATGTCAGCAGCAGCCGTGCAGCTAGAGATCTGCCCTTGTTCTAACAGCAAAGTATAAATATAAAGTAAGTTGTAAATCAAAAAAAGTACTTGCACTACATTTGTTTAAAATGAGTACAAGAAAAGTCAATCCATTCTTTTTGATGAGTTGTAGGCTTGTGTATTAAGGGCTAAAGAGAAACTTGGGAACACTAGTACTTTCTGTTGGGCTGACTACAGTTACTGAATCCCAGGATTACGGAAGTCCTTTCCTCAAGGATTTTCCTCATAAGAACAGTAGTGACTGCATAAAAAGAAAAGACCAGGTACAAAAGGAAACTAGCAAAATCTCTTGGTACACGGTGCAGGAATTTTAACAAGTATGTAAAAAGTTCTTCCCGTGCGTTAATTTTCCATTTTAACCCTCAAAATATTTTAGGGATATCACCCTAATATCATTTACAATAGATATGTGATCCACTGTTCACCACGGGAATGTGGATCATCACAAAATGTGTAATGCAGTACACGCTACTTAAAATTTATGAAAGTATATCTGTATTCTATAAGAATAAAAATTGAGTGATACCATTTCCTTAAAGTTATTTAACGAAATAATACTGTTAAAGAGAGGTATCTGAAATAGTTAAATTTTAGGATTGCAAACACTTTTTTGAACTTTCTACCCTAAGATGTCATCTCCTTAACAGGTCTTCTTGCTGTCTTCCTTTTAACAGGTAATTTGAAGATACTAAAGCTACAACAGATTGGAACTAAAAGTCCAGAGAATTCACGGTGTGGTTTTTAAAAAACATGACAGTTAAACTGAACTCGTTTGATGACACTTAAAAGTTGACTGCAGTTTATTGAATCCCAGGATTATTGTTTCTTTTATTTCAGGTAAACTTTCTTCTACTTTTAAATGTTTAATGAAGAGCTTTTTGCTGGTGGTGTAACTGTATCTTGACTGTTTTTTTTTTAATGTTCTCTAAATATAATTACTATTCTTTGTAAGCTATTCATTTAAAATAAATTTGAAAACCTTTCCTCTGTCAAGTAAACACCAGTACTGTAATCTGGAAACGATGCACAGTGGTCTGTCTTTAGTCTCAGGCCATGTCTGCAGATGTGCCCACAGAAGCACACCTGCAGCTCCAAACCAGTGTGTGTAGCACATCTGCGGTGGCTCGTGGACACCCCGGGGGCAGTGACCCTGCTGAGCTGCTGGCACGCGCCCTGCCAGGTGAAGGCTAGACGGGAGGATGCTGTCTTCTAGTTTCAGCTCAGAGTGTCAGCAGGTGTCCTTTTGTGCTCTCTGTAGTCCCACACGTCCGAAATGTTGTGCTTCTCGTTGGTGATCTCGGTTTGGAACGGACCCCAGGCACAGTGTCGTCGCCCTGGCCGCTGCTCCTGAGTGCTGGTGAGGTTCCTCACTGAGAAAACTCGCGGTAGGCAGCGACGTGCGTGCGTCCCGGGGCTGCCAGCCAGGAGGCTCAGCGTGACCAGGAGGCAGCAGGGCCTGGAGCCTGAGGTTGGGGGGCTTGCGGCGAAGCGCGGTCGAAACTTCGCCATTCCAGAGAGTATGTGAATAATGAACTGTTTCTTTGCCCAGTGGTAACATGCAAAACGGTGATGCCAGCCATTAGGTGTTGAGAGAGGTCAACCGTTGCCATCATTTAGATGTCTGAAGGTGCACCTGTTATACCAGTTTGGGTCCTTATTTCCTTGAAGCAAATATATTTATAAATCACTGCCCTTCGTAAGAATAACGAAGCTAAAATTTCTCATAAATCTAAGAGTACTGTTTTGCCAATATTACAAGGTGGGAATTTGTACTCATCTTAAAACCCCTCGGCTTGGTATCCTTTAACTTTTGCTAAGGGTTGGATTGGAAGGTGATTCCTGTTCCTATGAAGAATACGCTTTGAAAGTACCTCAGCAGATGGGTAGTTTTTCATGATGTCTTCGAGTGAAAAATACACCAGATAATAGAGTTCATAGAAAACTTTAATGTAAGGCACTGCTGTCCAGAGTTAAATGAGGGGTTAAACAGCCCACAGGACGCCACGGGAAGGGCACAAAGCCCACTCGGCGAGCAGCCGTGCAGCACGGCCCCCGGTGCCGTCCTTCCTCCTGAAGTACCGACGCTCTTAGACTGTTAACAGGAGAGAAGGCCCAGAAAACTACCAGCTCTTATAGTCTCGGAAAAGGTTTCTAAGAATTCCCACGTCTGTAGGCAGCCCGCTGTTGTCTCTTAGGTCCCCATGACAAGAAAGGATAAGGTACACGGGTGTCCGAGGCTCACACTGCACCCAGCGAGAAGTTCAAGGGTCAGAATACTGTCATGTGATAATGACTCAAGACCTCAGGGGCAGTAAGGCAGGTTCTTGAGAGTGTCTTCAATTTACTCTCACTAAAAACTTTCAACGTTGGAACCTCAGGAAAACGGTGTTCTTGCCTTACCTGAAGCCCGTGACTTACATCTTAAGCAAAAACAGGCACCTTGCTCTTCAGGCCTGAGGACCTCCTCTACTTTGTGCAGTGACTTCGTTTGGGGTGACATCCCCACTGGATAATCATCAGCGAGACACCTACAAGACACATTCGTCCACGTTCTCACCGAAAACTCATCTAAAAGAAAAAGTCATCCAGGAAAGCAAAACGTTGCTTTAAGTGGATAAACTGGTGTTTATACGCATTAAGCCAAGCAATCACTCAGGGTCTGAACACTTTTAAAAATGAAAAGCACAGCATAGCTGAACGATGAACAGGTGGTCCCGACGAGCTATCACTTGGACATCTTGGTCTCAGAAGGTGTCTCCCCAGTGTCCAAGGTCTTCAACAACCGGAAGAGGCCTGCAGCTTCTCGTATCCTGCTGAACTCAATACAGAAGGCCTGCACTTCTATAAACAAGTCCTGCACGTTGATGATTTTGTTACGGATCAAGGACTGGAGAAAGACACACACGAGACGCACCAGACGATTCTGAAAAAGAAACCAATTTTAGTGTGCGTTTTCTGGGCAGGTATTTATAAAATTTAAAAAAATTTCTATTACTTACCTGCATATATTTATCTTTAATTTGTTCACAGGTAGAAATGCAATTTGATATATAAAGGTGAATAAATTCAGGAGGTAGATCAACAGCTGTAGTTAGTCTGTTTCATAAAGTTAGAAAGGGCTGTTAATTTTATTTGCTAATAACATTTTAAAACACCGTTCACCATAAAATATAAAATTTCCTTTGGTCATTTAGTGAAAAATTCTGATATATGATCTAGTTACCTAGTTTTAAGTAAGTTTATGCAAGTAAACCTCGGGGGCCCCCCGCCGCCGCCGCTAATAAGTGACACTTCCTTTTCTTAGGTCTACACTTAGCATTACATGTGCAATACGCATTGAGCACCATGTCCCTGTGTGTTCCTGGCTGAATCAGAATTCATAGTTATCGTCCAAGCTCTAACAACCCGGGCAGTTATTCTGTCCACGTAAGTACCGCTTACTAACCTGATTACACACAAGTGCTATGCAAGGAACGCATGTGAAGAAAGGCGTGGTAGTCACTGAACAGGACAGTGTGTAACTAAGTGCTAACGTGTGGCGTTTGCACAAAGAGTGATGTAAGTGAAAGACTCGGGAAAAGTCAACAGGGCAAATGACTTAAATGGAAACCCAAGGAGAGAAGTGGTGTCCTTCCAACTAAGTGGATAATCTGAGTGAACTGTGGAATCGGGGACTGGCGTGGCACACTCAGGAGCTGGTGGGAAAGCCCTGGCTGGAAGGTAGCAAAAGGCACCTTGGCCTAGAGTCTTCAAGGGGCGGCTGGTGTTCTCCAAAGGATTCTGTGAAATGTTTTAAGGTGGGGTGGGGGGAGGGTAAAGTAGGAATTTCATGCTCAGATAAAGGTGTGTGCTACGCTAACTATACAGTATGAATTTCCAAAAGTTTTCTAAACTTATTTGATTATAGAACTTTTTTCCTCAAGGCTGAGGAACCCGTGCTCCAAGGAAACACAGCCATAGGCTACCGGCGACACACCTGTGGGTGATGCACCATGATGGGGGTGGCGCACACAGAGCAGACCCTGTCCTTGAAATTACTTCTGCACCACTGATAAAAAGATGGGTATTCTTGGACTAAGTGCCTAACGGCTGGTTTAGACAGTAAGCGGGCACTTAGAGCATGGTCGGCCCAGAGGCCCCGAGCAGGAGGCAGTCCCCAAAGAGGAGTGAGTCTCAGTAACAGGGAAAGGCCGAAGGCCTGGATGAGGGCGCAGAAATGAAGCCGCAGGTCAGCAAGTGGCCAGCCGGTTTTGCCGGCACAGAAAGTAAAAGGTGAATACCTCGTGCTTCCCTCCACAAATCTGCGCTCTCCTACACACACACTTGGGATCCCTCGGCTTCCAGCCAGGCTTTTCCCACCAGCTGATTATAACTTCATTGTGTTTTTTTTTTGCTTTCGGGGGGGGGGGGGTTTGGCTACACAATGTGGTTTGCAAGATCTTAGTTTCCCCCACCAGGGATGGAACCCGGGCCCTTGGCAGTGAAAGTGCAGAGTCCTAACCACTGGACCGCCAGGGATTCCCAGGACATATTCTTTAGTACAGCTTTAAGTAGGTTAAAAAACAATTAATCCCCAACTTACAAACGAGTGAGTGTTCAAAAGATGTGCTCTAATTGAAGTGCAGTTGCGCAGCACTCAGAATGGACCTCCCCGTGAGCAGAAAAACTATGTAATTTAGGCCCCAGAACAGGACACCACAGGGAGCGGAGCTGACGATGAGAAGCGTAAACTGGGACCGCATCAGGCAAGCCTGCACATACGGCTACACTACCCACAGCTTAATGAACGGTACGCTCCCAAGCTAACCCCCTAAGCCTATGGAATTTGTAATTTACCTAAAACATATTTGTAAGCAAAATAACAAAGTGAGAAACCACTATTCAGAGCACATAGAGAAGGGAATGTATTGTTTCCCTGACAGTTGATGACAACGGAGCAAGGAGGCCAAATCAAAGAAAGGTTCAGAGAACAGTGCGAGGAACAACGAACTCTAGGAAGGCATTCCCAGAATTTTCTCAGCTCCTAGACCCATACTGATAACAGCTGTTAGTCTCTAACGAGAAATAATGCAGTGTCTGTAATTTGTGTAAAGAATATACAGTCATACATAGGAGATACATTTTAGCAATTAAGTTTCACCGATGCTGCTACTAGTGCTAAATACTTGAAATACTCTCCAAGTTCTTGCTAGTGGGTGCTAAATTCACATGCAGTCAACACTAAGGCTCAGATTATTTATTTAATGGGTTTTCTCAGACTAACAGTGTATCAGGGGAAAAAAAACTGTTGCTGCTTTTTCCCTCCTAATCATTTAATCCGGATCTACATTACACACCCCTGTCCGCATTTGATCGCGCATAGAAACTTACCGGTTTACAACTTCCATTGAATGTAATGACATGTCCATGTTGACCAGAACCGAAAAATACTCAGTGATCTGGCTTGACTGCATTAACTTCAGCAACATTTCTATGGCGACTAGAGGGTTGTTCTCCACCAGGTCAGGAAGCTTGGCTGGAGTGAGGCCAATATGATAGACAAGTTTGGGGTCCTTTTCCAACTCGCCAAGGAGCTAAATATAATCAGATTTTTAGAAAGAGAAAAACAGAGGTTCCTGAGTCAAATCAGAAATTGTCTTTCCTGCATGCATACAAAAAAACAAGTATTTTTATAAAGAAAAGTTATAAAATTATCTGCACTGAACCAACTTTATAAATGTCTTCCTTCAAATCCATGATCATCATTCTTTGATATTTTAAACTACATTTGAAATGTCAGATACTAAAATCAGGCACCTTCACAACAGTTTATAAACGACACTAATGCATCCAGGGCATTAAACCAGAATCAGCATTGTTTGAATATTGTCTGGATTTTAACAATATCATCCTTAAGTCCTTTGTAGGTTTTTTGTTCCCTGTCATTTGTTAAAAATAATCTTACCGACTAGTTCTCCGGAAAAGCACAGATCACAGAGATCATCGGGGAACATCAGGAACCAAAGCCCCACCCAGCGCCGAGGGGAACAGATGCCTGAGAGGGGGACGGGCAGGGGGGAAGGTCTGTCTGCCCCGCACACTGCACACACTCAAATAGGTGTCCTCAAAGACAGTTTCTTCTGCCAAATTGGTACATTCTTAATGTTCTGTGCTCCTTCCCCTGTCTCCTTGTATGTACACATGTACTGTTTCATGATGGCCTGGTAAGCAAAATGAACTACGCTGGAGATGTATCTCCTGGCAAGTTCTCATGTGAAAGTGTACTAACTGAAGAATAAAGTTCACCAACCGGAACCGCCCACGGTGTCCTGCCTTTTCCCCCACGGGAAGTGTCACAGTTGGGTGCGGGGGCGCTATTTTGAATCCATCATTAGCCAGCTGTGTGATGGGTGCTAGTTTACCTTCCTGGTTAAATGTTAATGATTCCGCTTACCCTCCTGGAGTCCTGTCCAGCCTAGTAACAATGTACATAAAGCGCCCAGCAGCGCGGAGCAGGAGTGAGCGCCATCCTACGCTCCAGAGTCAAACTCATCCCAAACACAAGTCGCTAGGTTTTCGGGCACCAGGCTTTGTGCCCCACCAGAGTGAAGTGAGCCGAGCGGGGGGGGGGGGGGGGGGGCGCAGAACAGAGCTTCAGAGGCCACGCCTCCTGCTGCTGGCTCACGCTGCCAACATCACGTTACTGGTCATTTATCACTTTATGAAAAACGAAAACACCTGGTGAATTAAATACAGGAAAATGTTTACAATAAATCCATACCTGTGTCTGCTGAGGAGAAGATAAGGGGCTTTTGAAGGCTTTGGCCATTATTCGCTTGATCTCTACACCAGTGCTGTTCTTCACACACATCGACTTGTCCCACTGAACCGCGTGGTCGGGCTCGGTTGGATTGAGCCAAGCCAGCTCATCCTCACACACGTGGAGCGGAGGTGGTGGACGGATAAACTCCGGCCGAAAATGGCCTGTAATCAAAGTAGCGTGTCTGACTGCTTCTGTCACTCGGCTGACCCCGCAACATGTGTGTATAAACCTCACAGGCTCCGCTTAGTGAAGTGCAGTGACACCTCTTAATAAGGACAACACAGCAACACTCTGACTTGAAAATTAGAAGCAGAAACGACACAAAGGCAGGGTTTTATTCAGAACACAAGAAACTGAAACACTGACATAACATTATGTCGTCAGAGACCAAATCTATTTTGGGGGAGGAGAGGAAAACATTACCACCACCTGACAAGTCCTAGTTCAAGCATGATCACCACTCAATCGCAGAAGGACACAACTTACTCCATGGGTAAGTCTGGATGGGAAAAATAAAACACTAGTTGATCTCACTCATCCTATTCTCAGCACTATTTTATTCAGAGACCATATGATGTGTACTGGTTTTGTTTTTGCATCTTATAACCCTGAAGTAGCAAATTATGTGGAGATGAAATGGTAGGGGAAAGGTACGGTTGACTATTGACATGCTCAAATGAATCTGGAGACTTTCATAAACCCCTAAGTTCACAAATGCTATATCATTTTCTTAAAACAGTAAAAATACAACAGAACAGTGAAGTCACTCAATTTAATACCTCAACTATTTTACAAAACAAGATTGATCCCTAAGTTATAAACCCACTAAAAGAAATGCTGTCTGGGACTTCTCAGCAAATTTCACCCCTCACTTTGGTTCCCACGTAGGGTCTAAGATGGCTAACTAACTCCTCTCATGGACCGAGCCCCGGCCAAATTTGAGATTACTAGGTCCCCTAGTTTACTGAAAATGTCTATGTCTGGCTAAGAATCATCCCTTTATCTTAAACTACACCATCTCTTCACATATATCACCAGAACTAGCACCTGAATCTCTGCAGCCCATTTACAAAAAGAAAGTTTTTAACATTTCACGAGAAGTTATACCCATGTGATAAAGAGAAAGTTCCCATGAGGTAAGGATGCCTGGTGTTCAGCTAGACTCAGACCTAACATCTGATTTACTTGCTTCTTACACACCTTTCCAGTGGCCCATTCAAGTCAAAGATGTGCCCGAGCAAGTATTAAATACAACCCATCTGTGCCTTGGACCTTCCCACACACTGTGACTAGCTGAGACTTATTTATTCCAAAGACCTACTGTAAATGGCATTAAAAGTCACAGTGTAAGTTTTAAACTCAAGGTGACACTATAGTCTGGAGAACATGTTCTTATCCCTAAGCAGAAAGCATGCCTTCGTCATTAAAACCACACAGAATCGTATAAAACCAAAAAATGCAGGACTCCCTGGTGGCACAGTGGCTAAGAATCCGCCTGCCAATGCAGGGGACACAGGTTCAAGCCCTGGTCCGGGAAGATCCCACATGCCGTGGGGCAACTGAGGCTGCATGCCTAGAGCCCGTGCTCTGCAACAAGAGAAGCCACTGCAATAAGTGCATGCACTGCAACGAAGAGTAGCCCCCGCTCACCGCAACTAGAGAAAGCCTGCGCGCAGCAACAAAGACCCAACACAGCCAAAAATAAATAATTTTTAAAAAATGCTCTTTCAAGTTCAATAGGAGTTATCTTTGAATTAAATTAAGAGCTATAAGATCAGTAAAACTTCAATGGAAAATAAGATTAATGAAGTATAAAACAAAAAGGTAATAAACTACAAAAATAAACTCATTTCAGTAAAATCAGAGAATTTATATCCTTAGATATGCTGATGATAGGTATGTAATAAAAAATACTTGGGATTTTTTTGGCTGCATCATACAGCATGTGGGATCTTGTTCCCTGACCAGGGATGGAACCTGCACCCTCTGCAGTGGAAGCGTGGCATCCTAACCACTGGACCACCAGGGAATTCCCAAAACCTTGGTATTTTTATTAAAAAAGAAACTAACTTTTTTTTTTTTTTTTTTAAGTTTTAAAAATTATTTTTGGCTGCATTGGGTCTTCGTTGACGTGCAGGCTTTCTCTAGTTGTGGTGAGCAGGGGCTACTCTTCGATGCTGTGCGCGGGCTTCTCATTGCGGTGGCTTCTCTTGTTATGGAGCACAGGCTCTAGGCGTGCGGGCTCAGTAGTTGTGACTCATGGGCTCTAGAGCGCAGGTTCAGTAGTTGTGGCGCACGGGCTTAGTTGCTCCGCGGCATGTGGGATCTTCCCAGACCAGGGCTTGAACCCGTGTCCCCTGCACTGGCAGGCGGATTCTTAACCACTGCGCTACCAGGGAAGCCCAAGAAACTAACTTTTATTGAGCATCTCTACTATGTTCCAGACACTATACTAGGAAGTTTCTCACTAAATTCATGTTTAACATTCTCTGACATAAATCCTACCAATATTTTCTTAGGTCATTCTCCCAGGCAATAGAAATAAAAGCAAAAGTAAACAAACAGGACCTAATCAAACTTACAAGCTTTTATACAGCAAAGGAAACCATAAACAAAATGAAAAGACAACCTACAGACTGGGAAAAAACATGTGCAAATGGTACGACCAACAAGGGTTTAATTTCCAAAACATACAAACAGCTCATACAACTGAACAACAGAAAAAAACAAACAACGCAATCAAAAAATGAGCAGACCTAAAGAGACATTTCTTCAAAGAAGACATACAGATCACCAACAGGCACATGAAAAGATGCTCAGCATTGCTCATCATTAGAGAAATGCAGATCAAATTAAAACTTCAGTGAGATACCACCTCACACTGGTCAGAATGGCCATCATTAAAAAATCTACAAATAACGTGCTGGAGAGGCTGTGGAGAAAAGAAAACCCTCCTACATTATGGACGGGAATGTAAATTGGTGCAGACACTATAGAAAACAGTACAGAGGTTCCAGAGTTACTGTCTGACCCAACAATCCCACTCCTGGGCATATATCCAGACAAAACTCTTAAGTCAAAAAGATACACGCACCCCTATGTTCACAGCAGCACTATTCACAATAGGCAAGACATGGAAACAACCTAAATGTCCATCACCAGATGAAACGATAAAGAAGATGTGGCATATTTATACAATGGAATATTATTAAGCCATAAAAAAGAATGAAATAATGCCATTTGCAGCAATATGGATGCACCTAGAGATTATACTATGTGAAGTCAGACAGAGAAAGACAAATATCATATGATATCACTTATATGTGGAGTCTAAAATGTGACACAAATGAACTTATCCATGAAACAAACAGACTCACAGACATAGAGAACAGACTTGTGGTTGCCAAGGGGAAGAGGGGATTGGGGAGGGATGGATTGGGAGTTTGGGATTAGCAGATGCAAACTATTATATAGAGAATGGATAAACAACAAGGTCCTACTGTATAGCACAGAGAACTATATTTAATATCCTGTGATAAACCACAATGGAAAAGAATATGAAAAAGAATGTACATATATATATATATATATATATATACATATAACCGAATCACTCTGCTGTACAGCAGAAATTAACACAACATTGTAAATCAACTGCACTTCAATAAAATAAATTTTTAAAAATTCACGTTTAAGGGCTTCCCTGGTGGCGCAGTGGTTGAGAGTCCTCCTGCCGATGCAGGGGACACGGGTTCGTGCCCCGGTCTGGGAAGATCCCACATGCCACGGAGCGGCTGGGCCCGTGAGCCATGGCCGCTGAGCCTGCACGTCCGGAGCCTGTGCTCCGCAACGGGAGAGGCCACAACAGTGAGAGGCCCGCGTACCACACACACACAAAAAAATTCACGTTTAAGTATCAACGAAAACAACATGATGTTTCAGAAAACCAGAAAGTCTCGGGGACGCTGATAACATAAAACCAAGAATACAAAATTAGATATACCTACTTTCAATAGGTGGCTTTGGTCCACTGACTAAAGCTTCCGTGATCTGAGAGGCAACGGAGCTGTCAAATCCAGAATTAGAAGAATCCGGGTCTGGGTCACTGAGAATGCTAGGGAAGCTGGCCTTACTTTGAGTTGGCAATTCAGACTGGCGTTCTGAAATAGATTAAAATAGGAAATATTTCAAAACTGAGGGCACCACAAGGAGAGTGAAAAGAGAAGCTACTAAATGGAGAAAGTTATCTACAACACATAAACAAAGGGCCAGATTCAGGATAGATTATCAATTTTAAAAAATAGGAAAAAATGGGCTAATGACTTCCACTAAGTGTTTTATTTTTAAAAAGCCTGAGGCTTCCCTGGTGGAACAGTGGTTACGAATCCGCCTGTCAATGCAGGGGACACGGTTCGATCCCTGGCCCAGGAAGATCCCACATGCCGCGAAGCAACTAAGCCCGTGTGCCACAACTACTGAGCCTGTGCTCTACAGCCTGTGCTCTGCAACAAGAAAAGCCACGACAATGAGAAGCCCGCGCACTGCAAGCAAGAGTAGCCCCCGCTCGATGCAACTAGAGAAAGCCCATGTGCAGCAACGAAGACCCAACACAGCCAAAAATAAAAACAAATAAATTTAAAAAAAAAAAGCTTGTACGGCCAATAAACATCTGAAAAGATATTCAATCCCATTAGGAACCAGGGGAAAATCTGTTAAAACGAGATACTATTGCACACACACTGTAGTTATAACTGCCCCTTGTGGTTACTGATGTTTAACTTGCCTGCTTGTTTTCTTAAAGTTAGGAAAATGCAACTGCATCATCCATAAGTACACCTTTGGTCCCTGGATCCCACTGTAAAGACATCTGAATTTCAGGCCAGCCTCCATACAGATGATCTGTGTGGCTAGCTCCAGAGAAGATAGGTGTACTTCCCTTTTTTTCTTAAGCACTTGTGAAAATGATTAAGACATCTTCAGTCTGGGCAGAGGACAGCAAACAGCTCTAGGGGACAGCCAGCTTAGCCACTGTGCCAAGCCTCTCAATCCTAACTCTAGTCACATATTCCTTTCTGAGCTTGACGTACTTTATAAATTTATTTTATTTATTTATTTTTGGCTGTGTTGGGTCTTTGTTGCTGTGCCCAGGTTTTCCCTAGTTGCAGCGAGCGGGGGCTACTCTTCATTGTGGTGCGTGGGCTTCTCATTGTGGTGGCTTCTCTTGTTGTGGAGTTGTGGAGCGTGGGTTCAGTAGTTGTGGCTCACAGGCTCTAGAGCACAGGCTCAGTAGTTGTGGCGCACGGGCTTAATTGCTCTGCGGCATGTGGGATCTTCCCAGACCAGGGCTTGAACCTGTGTCCCCTGCATTGGCAGGCGGATTCTTTTAACCACTGCACCACCAGGGAAGTCCCTGAGCTTGATGTACTTTAAAACTTTCTCATGGGCTGATTCAAGTCATCACAAGTTGAAAAGGAAATTAGATTTGATTCTTACTTTATTGAATACAAAGCTAGAAACCTCATAATATACGTCACTTCTAAAGGTAAGGTGACTGAAATTGCCCATCACCTCGGCAACCAGTTTTCATACTGTCTTTGGTTAAGAAAATAATTATTTTATTTCTGTTAATAGATTGCATCTGGCACTAGTAGCTAACAAGTACTTTTGTGTACCTTCAATCTTAAAAGTCTGAAAAAGAGTTCTCTTAGTTTCAGAAAATAACCATTGTTAGATTGTTAATATTTAGTACTTTAAAAATAAGGTTCAGGGCTTCCCTGGTGGCGCAGTGGTTGAGAATCTACCTGCCGATGCAGGGGACACAGGTTCGAGCCCTGGTCTGGGAAGATCCCACATGCCGCGGAGCAGCTGGGCCCGTGAGCCACAATTACAGAGCATGCGCGTCTGGAGCCTGTGCTCCGCAACAAGAGAGGCCGTGATAGTGAGAGGCCCGCGCACTGCAATGAAGAGTGGCCCCCGCTTGCCACAACTAGAGAAAGCCCTCACACAGAAACGAAGACCCAACACAGCCAAAAATAAATAAATAACAAAATACTTAAAAAAAATAATAATAAGGTTCAGGGCTTCCTTGCTGGCACAGTGGTTGGGGATCCACCTGCCAATGCAGGGGACACGGGTTCAAGCCCTGGTCTGGGAGGATCCCACGTGCCGCAGAGAAACTAAGCCCGTGCGCCACAACTGCTAAGCCTGCGCTCTGGAGCCCGCGAGCCACAACTACTAAGCCCGCGTGCCACAACTACTGAAGCCTGCGCGCCTGAAGCCTGTGCTCCGCAATAGGAGAAGCCACTGCAGTGAGAAGCCCGCACACCGCAACCAAGAGTAGTCCCTGCTCACCTCAATGAGAGAAAGCCTGCGCACAGCAATGAAAACACAATGCAGCCAAAAACTTAAAAAATAAATAAAATAAATTTATTAAAATAAATAAATAAATAGGGTTCAGAATGCCCCAAGGAAAGAGAAGATTAGATGTCACCTTATACAAGATGCCAAATGTCACAGGGCATGAAGTCTAAGGATGAGGCACTATCAAATTAACCCTGCAGCTCACTTAATCACAAGGTCAAGGGTTCACAAATCTGGCTACAGATTAGAATTTCCCTAATGAATTGCTCTCAGGTGATGAGACCCATGCATCTGCACTTTTGCTTAGAGCAGGTTAGCAAAAGCTGCTCTTCTTTATCCTTATATGGAGAGGCTCTCCCTGACCACCCTGTTCAAGGTCTCCTTATTTTCTATCACTACAGGAGTTTGCTTCAAGACCACCCATTCATTTGCTTATACGTGTAACAGAAGGTGCCCAAATAATCTTGAAACAGAAGAACAGGGTGGAGGTCTCACACCTCTCAATTTCACAAAAGCTACTGTATGACTTGGATTAGTGTCCTGCTCCCCTGCAAATAAAACCCTTTTTATTTGGGAAAAAAAAGCCACCCTAATCAAAAGGGTGGTACTAGAATAAGGACAAACAGACCGGGCTTCCCTGGTGGTGCAGTGGTTAAGAATCCGCCTGCCAATGCAGGGGACATGGGTTTGAGCCGTGGTCCGGGAAGATCCCACATGCCGCAGAGCAACTAAGCCTGTGCGCCACAATTACTAAGCTTGTGCTCTAGAGCCGGCGAGCCACAACTACTGAGCCCACACGCCACAACTACTGAAGCCCGCATGCCTAGAGCCCATGCTCCGCAATGAAGAGAAGCCACCGCAAGGAGAAGCCCACACACTGCAATGAAGAGTAGCCCCCGCTGGCCGCAACCACAGAAAGCCCACGTGCAGCAACCAAGACCCAACGCAGCCAAAAATATAAATAAATAAAAATTAAAAACAAAAGACAAACAGACCAATGACGTGGAATAGACAGCCCAGAAATAAACCTTCCCATATATATATTCAAATGATTTTCGATAAAGGCGCCAAGACGACACTGTTTCAGCTATTCTGGGTCCCCTGAGATTCCATATGAATTTTCTATTTCTGCAAAACACATTGTTGGGATTTTGATAAGAATTGCATTGAATTTGTAGATCGCTTTGAGTAGAAATGACATCAGGAAAATTTTAAACGGACCAAAGTTTTACCCAGCATTCTTCTTAAACTGGAAAAGCAATCAATTCAAGTGAAAACTCAAAATGAAATTTATATCCCATAATAGCAAGGATCCAGTACTGAAGCTATGTTTTTCACAGAAAATACTAACTTTTTAGTACAGTTACAAAGACCTTCATTTAAATGGAGTACCTCAAGAAAAAAGGCCTAATGCTAGCACACAAAGATGCCTGAAGCGGGACCCCTCCTTACCAGCCAGGGCTAGCTGAAGCCCGCTAATGTCCACAGACTGGCCCATGTTTCCAACGTCCATCAAGGCAATCTGTCGCGGTGTCTTTTTGAAGAGTTCCCGTGGAGGTGCCAGCATCAGCTGGGAAAGAAAAAACTTTTCTGGTGGAGTTATAGGAGGTAAAAATCCTGTAAACAAAAAACGTACAACAGTTTCTCTAACGGTTATTTTTAAAAATTATCTTGAGTCTGGTAAAATTAGCATTTGCTACTTGTCACCTCAACTCATGTACCTTTAAAGACAAACTTACAATTGACGATTCATTTGACCAAACAGATACATTCATCAAAATGTAATTAAATAGTGTCCCTGAGGAGGACTGGTTCCAGGACACCCTGAGTATACTAAAATCCAAGGATGCTTGGGTCCCTTATACAAAATGGTGTAGTATTTGCATGTACCCTACACACATCCTCCCTTATACTTCAAATAATCTCTAGATTAACTGTATGTCAACTGAAATTCTATGATTTGTGGCAATGAAACTTAAGGTTTTTGTAACTATTAAGAACTTTGTTTTGGGGGATTCTCTGGCAGTCCAGTGGTTAGGACCCGGCGCTCTCACTGCTGGGGCCCGGGTTTGATCCCTGGTGGTAGGGGAACTAAGATCCCGCAAGCCGCACAGCACCGCCAAAACAAAACAAAACAAAAAAATCAACTTTGTTTTCTAACATGCTTCAATTCCTGCAAAGGCTGAAGCTTACATATGCAGGCAAAAACAACAACAACAAAAACTACAGTGCTCAAAAATGCTTTTCTTCTCTACTGCTACCAGCAACTGTGTAAAAGTTAAAGAGACAAAGAAGCAATCACTAGCTCCGCAAATACACTTCACACACCTGTTTCAGTCCACAGCACGGCTACAATTCCCAGAGTGCTGGACATTGATGCTTCCCTTTCATCCCAGAGCCGCCCGCTTACCCGGCGGCGGCCATCCTACCGCAGCACCGCACCGTGACCAGACCCTGTTCCAGCTCCCAGCTGGGACTCCTACCCACTCACCGCCCACAGTCCACACGCCCACTTACCAATGAGTTATATTTCTAGGTACAAATCTGCTCACAGATTTTTAATTCTGTTTACACAGAATTAAACCCAAACTTCTGCACCATTCATAAGACCTTCCTAATGTGGTCCTGACCCACTTTCCTAATCCCATCTCCTGACCCCCCTCCAATCCATGTGTTCTACACTCCTGTTGCACAAAATCTCTCTTTCTCTGATTCCTGATTTCAAAACAACCAATACACGCAGCTCTTTAAGAATACGTGACAGGGCCACACTCTTCTCTCCCCACCATCTCTAATCAATATCCAGCAAAAACATCACCCCCTCTGAAAGTTCCTCCAGCTACACAGCTGTAGTTCCTGTGCTACGAGGTGCTGTGCATGCGACATCTAGTACGGCCCTTAACCACACTGGATTACAATAAGGTTTATGTCTCTTCAACCAGACTGCAAGCTTCTTGAGCGCAAGGAAGCCATCCTACTTACTTCCAGATACATTCTCAACGTTGGCTCTGCAGCAGAATCATCCGAAAAACTTTCAAAACATATACCCATTAGATGCTCCCCTTGACGCACAGTATAATAAGCCTTGACATTCCCTGTTGTATATTTAAGCACCACCCCTACCTAGTAACGATAGTAATGTATAAAGCTTATTGTAAATACTTTTATTTCTCATAATTTATTATCTGCAATTTTCAGACACGGAAATTCAGGCAGAGAGAGGCAAAATAACCAATCCGTGGATTTCCCTGGCAAATCTGTTTACAATGCAGTCTATGGCCTACATCTAGGTTTAAACTCATCGCATTCAAGAGCGACATTATATAAGTTATGGTTCCTTTGCCTAACCCATCCTACACAATTCAAAGGGCTCTCCGACCCAAATCCCACACTGCCCCATCCATCTCGGTGGTGGGTTTCACCACACACACACACACACACACACACACACACACACACACACACGTTGCAGCGACTTTCTCAGCATTCTCAAACTTCCTGAAAACCAGGTTCAGTACCTGTACCCTAAAGACATCTCATGGAATACACAGGTTGCCCCTCTTAGGTAAGGGCAGTGCAGGAAATCCACGAGAAGATGCTTTAGATCCAGAGGAGTTGCCAGCAGGAACCATGACTAGCTTAAATGTAGAAGCCCTCTCCTGCAAGGAAAAATTCTCTGGCCTTACCTCAAAATCTGCTGCCTTTACCTTCTGGCTCCCTGAATAGCAGTCCCTACCTTAAGGGGTCACTCGCCTGTTTCCTCACTGCTTAAGGACTGTAAGATCAAACTGTTTCCCACCTGTCACTACCTGCTCCGCCCACTACTGATGTCCTCCTCCAAGTCTTCCAGGTACCCTTACCACTCATCACCATCTCCTCTGTGCCCTTCTCCTCTCCTGGCTTCAGGTCTTCTCCCAAAATCAAGTCTCATAAAGCATCTCTTGAGTTTAAAAAACAAACAGATGTGGACGCTGGAGCGCCACGCAGCTGCCAGCCTCTGCTCCGCTCGGCACCCCCGGGCTATGTCCAGGCCCACGCCGGGGCCCCACGGCCAACGAAGGACGCCCAGCTCTACAGCTGCCAGGGCCTGCACAGGCAGCCAGCCCAGTCTGCGCCTCCGCTGCCTCAACTAGATCCTGAATGTCCAACAGCAGAGCGTCTGCTTGATGAATCTGAGGACAATGGGAACTCTGGGTGACGCTGGCCGTCTGGACGATACCACGTATGCAAAACTGGCCGAGGAGACGCTGGATTCCTTAGGAGAGTTCTCTGAAGACCTTGCAGACAAACCTTACACACCTGAAGGTTATGATGTCTCCTCTGGGAGTGGCGTTTTAACAATTAAACTGGGTGGACATCTAGGAACGTACGTGGTCAACAAGCAGACCCCAAACAAGCAAATCTGGTTATCTTCACCATCCAGCGGCCCCAAGCGTTACGACTGGACTGGGAGAAACGGGGTGTACTCCCACGACGGTGTGTCCCTCCACAAGCTGCTGGCCACAGAGCTGACTCAAGCCTTAAAAACCAAACTGGACTTATGTTCTCTGGCCTACTCTGGAAAAGGCCCTTGCTGCCCAGCCGAATGCTAAAGACATTGAAAGCTCTAAAGCCAAGACCCCAGCTTTGCTCTGCAGCTGAATGGCTAGTTTTTTCCATTCCTGCTTTTGAGGACAGGTGCATTATGTGTACGGCTCTGTGAAAAGACCGTGTCGCCTCCCGCCCTGCCTGTGAGTTCAGATTTTTAATTTCCACATTTGTTGTCTGACTTCCTCCCTCACGTGACAGCCCTTATCTTTTGTAATGTCTGTATGCCCATACCTTTAATATATAACCTCACAACAAAGAAAAAGAAGAGGACAAATTCCAGGAGGAGAAATGAATTGGCTTCACCATTCATTCTTTGCAAGATTTACTACAAAAACTGCATGAAGAGCGGCTGGCCAACCTTGCCATCCTGTCTCAAAATGAGACTCATTAAAGGGAAGCCTAAAACGTTCCTACTCTTCTTGAAAGTGTAAACACTTCTAAGCCCTTTAGTATTGAAGCATCAGTGGCAACTCAGGAATTCTCTTTGTGCTTTGTGACCATTTTCTCTTTGTGCTTTGTGACTGCCAGGGTGTGGCCCGCATGGGGTGACACAGGGAGATGTGGTGCTGTGTCTTCCGTATGTCCATATATATGTACACACACATTTACATATGTGTGTACATATCTATTTTTTTAATTTAAGGGTCAGTATAGAATAAGCTATTGCAACACTGGTCTGAGGATGCAAAAAAATCTCCCAAAAGCCACCTCTGTACGCTCACAGATATAGTACAATAAATGAGGTCATGGAGCTGAGAGGTGCTTGGTAAACTGTGAAAGGCCACATAAATGAAAAGATGTTGGTGTTAATGAAAGGAACCCCGGTCTTACACTTGGCCCAGCCCAAAAGTAGTTGTCTGTCTCTGGGCAAGTTTCTCGAACTCTCTGGACCTCTGTTTCCCCGTGTTAACAGACAGGGTTAAACTGGATAGAATATAGTCGATTCCCAATTCAGACATTTAGTGGTCCCGTCAGGCAACTTATCAGGCCAGCTTTAATTCCCTCTAGTAGAGGAGATGACAGTGAACAGTTTTTTTAAAACTATAGAGTAAGTATATGGTTTCGGGTTTTGCTCTACTTGAATTTCAGTTGAATTCAGGTTCAAATTATCATCCTTTATTGTGCCATTACCGTGCTAAGCCGGGGCTGTAGGCTGAACGTTAAAGTGTTGATCCTAACCCCCAATCACAGCCCTCATAAGTGCGATTAGTGCCCTGGGAAGAGAGACCCCAGAGAGCTCCCTCATCCCTTTCACCATGTGAGGACACAGCGAGAAGACAGCTGTCTATGAACCAGCAAGCAGGCCTTCACCAGACGCCCAGTCTGCTAGGGCCTTGACCTTGGACTTCCCAGCCTCCAGAACGATGAGAAATAAATTTCTGTTTATAAGCCAAACAAACAAACAGAAATAGCAAAAGAGGCCTCGCATCCAACCCAGTGATCTCACTAAAGGTGCACGAGCATGCATTTTACATAACGTGCAGCAGTCTTGCGTCTTCTAGTCTAGGCCGTGAACTGAGACTACTTTCTATCCTCTGCCCCCATCGCGTTAACCAAGGACACCTAACAGCAAGAAGGCGGCTGTAAAGTCCTGAAACGCTGCTGAAGGTGCATTTCCGCTCAACAACGTATTCGGGTTCTGAAAGACTTCTCGGTGACTCCTGAGACTTAGAGCCGGGGGGTAGGAGGGCAGATCCTGTGTGTCATTACTTACAACTGCACACACCTCAGACGCGCGTGACGAGCACGAACTGCATCATGAGGCACTAAAGCGTCAAGCCCAACACTAAGCGGCACGGTTTCACGGCCCGTACTGTTGGGAGGAGTAATTTTCGGTGCCGTGAAGCTGCCACTTGTCCCTACTCGGTGGAGGGGGTGCGGAGGGGATTTCAAAAGGACACAAT
This sequence comes from Monodon monoceros, assembly GCF_005190385.1. Taxonomy (NCBI): domain Eukaryota; kingdom Metazoa; phylum Chordata; class Mammalia; order Artiodactyla; family Monodontidae; genus Monodon; species Monodon monoceros. The sequence continues at coordinate 5,400,583 of NW_021703775.1, forward strand.
CCATTTCACGTGTGGGTGAAGGCCCAGCAGCTGCCGGATCTCACCCTCCGCGCCGCACAGCGGGCTCCCGGCGGGAGGACCCGGGCTTACCAGAGAGCGGCGGCCGGTCGGGCTCCTGGCCGCCGCGGGCGGGCGGCGCGGGGTTGAGCAGGTGCGCGAAGCTGGCGGCGAAGGGGTTGGCGGCGAGCGGCTCGGTGCGGTACATCTCCCAGAGCAGGTAGAGCGCCGTGAGGCGCTGCGCCGCGCTGGGCAGCAGGTCCGGCTGCTGCAGCAGCATGACGAGCACCGAGCCCAGGCGGAAGTGGTCGGCCTTGCTGAAGTAGTGGTGGAAGGCGGTGGACAGGCCCTCGAAGGTGCTGCCGCCGCCCGCCTCCTCCGAGATGATGCTCAGCAGGCTCGAAAGCTCCTTCGGGGTCAGGCTCATCCTGCACGCGGGGCCCCCCGGGCCTCCACAACCCGGCCCGGGGCCACCCGCTCCGCCTCTGCCGCCGCCGGAGCCGGAGCCTCCTGGCCCGCTCCTAGACACCGACCCCGCCGCTTCCCGGGCCCTCCTTTGCTCCGCGGCGGTAAGAAGACGGCCACACGCCGCGCTCGCCCCGCCGCCGGGCATCAACCTCACTCGCCTGTCCTGTTTCCGGGCCGGAGGGGCCCTGGCACCGGCTCGCTCCGTCCCCGCGGCCGTAAAGCGCGCTGTGGCACGACAGCGTCGCAAACAAAACCCGCCGGGAAGCCAGCCGCCCGCAGAGGAGTGTGGCGTGGACCCAGAGCGAGGCTGCTGGAGCCGGGCCAGGGAGAAGATCCCGAGACGCCGAGTGGGCGGAGCGAAAAGCCGGAAATGGGGGTGGGGCCTGTGGGGGAGCTGCGGAAGTCTCGCGGTGCCACAGCACCACGCTGTGGTGCAGTCTGCGCATGGGCGAGCAACGTCCGCCCCCAGAGGTGCCCCGAGGGTTGTACCAGGCAAAGAAGGTCCCAAGAAATTTGGGTGACGTTATTGTCTGGAAAAATGCATCTTATAATCTGAATAGTTGCGGGCTTCCTTAGTGGCACAGTGGTTAGGAATCTGCCTGTCAAGACAGGGGACATGGGTTCGAGCCCTGGTCCGAGAAGTACCTTATGCTGTGGATCAGCTAAGCCCACGTGCCACAGCCCACGTGCCACAGCCCACGTGCCACAACTACTGAGCCCAAGCGCCACAACGAATACCCAATGCAGAAAAAAAAAAAATCTGAAAAGTTTTCTTAATATAACACACCTGGCTGTTCATGGTGAAACCTTTTTAAGTGCTAATAGCTATGAAGACCACGCATTTCTCATTACCAAAATTAATTTCCAGTCTTACACTCCTATTTGAGGAAATGGAATCATACGCACACGAGCTTTTGTACACGGTTACTTTAACAAGATTTTCGTAAAATGTTTCCAATAAACATTCGTTTACAAAATTGTTGTACAACTTTTTACCGCAGCCTGCCCAAGGGCGCTGATTCTGGGCCTTAGCTGTGCATTGGAAGTTCCCCGAGAGCCTTCAAAAATGCTAGTGCCTGGTCCTGGTGGCCAGGTATTAACAAACAAAAAGCAAAAACACCTGCCCAGGTGCCTAGTGTGTACTCTGGGTTGGGAATCACCGAAGGGTGTGTTCCAGACTTCCTCAGTTCCTCCCTTAGACCTACAAAACCCTACAGGGATTCCACCAGCGATTCCCAGCAGGCAAGTTTGGGAGATACAGTCTGCGCTAACTCATGCTAGTAGCTCGAGAATTATCTAGTTGCGCGCCTCCTTAATTCTAAAGTATAATTGAAGGAAGAGAAACTGCTGGGTCAAGGGGCATGCATATTCTGAAGGCTTCTTCACTCGACTATTAGATATCCCTGTAGAAGGGTCCTGCCAGTTAACTAACAGCAGCAGATATAACTTGGTAACGCTTGGACTCCTGGGAAACTGATTCGAATTATCATGAAAGTACTCTCATTTTATTTATTTACTATAGTAAATAAACTTTATTGTGTTTGGGATGTCTGTTACAGCAATGAGCTTACCTGCATAGGTTTTGCTGTGGTTTTTTTTTAAGTTGTTTCAAAATATGTGAACATTATGTGCCCCACCACCCCAAAAAACTAAATATTTTTCTTTCTGTAAGAGCATTTTCAAAATTAGGTTGGTGTTAAAAAGAAAACCAGAGGCCCCAGATGGAGTCACTTATGCTAGGTCACACTACTAACCTAACTGAAGCTTCACCCTCCCCCAGAAATGTAGTCTTAACCAGGAATTTTCTGGTCAGCACCAATGAGCTAATCGGTCACCATGCCCCAAAGGAAGATGAAGTAACCTGTCACAAAGACTTCTTCCATCCCCCATAAGTAGGTTACCTATGCCTGAGATAAATCTTCCTTGCTTAGACTTCTTTGTCTTGCCTTTGAAAACCTTTTCTGTAGCCCTTGGGAGCTCCTCTCTACTTGCTAGATGGGATGCTGCCCGACTCATGAACTGCTCAATAAAACCAATTAAATCTTTAAAATTTACACAGTTGACTTTTCGTTATTTAACAATGGTAATCCAGGGTTTCCTACGTGTTCCCCGAAAACAACTCTCAGGCCCTGGTAACAAATAACCACAAACAGAAATTTGTCCTCTCACAGTTCTGGAGGCTAAAAGTCCAAAATAAGAGTGTCAGCAGAGCCAGGCTCCCTCTAAAGGCTCTGGGGAAGAATCCTTCCTTGTCTCCTCCTAGCTTCCCGTGATGCCCAGCGGTCTCTGGCGTCCCTTGGCTTATGCTGCACCATTCCCATCTCTGCCTCTGCAGTCACGTGGCCTTCTTTCCCGTGTGTCTGTGCTTCATGTGGCTTTCTTATGGGGACACCAGTCATTGGGTTTAGGGCCCACCCTAATCTAGTATGTCCTCATCTTAACTAACTGCATCTGCAAAAACCCCATTTCCAAATAAGGTCACATTCTGAGGTGGACATGAGTTTTGAGGAGACACCATTCCACCAGTAGAGACCCAAAGCTCTCCTGGCCATACATCCAGTCATACATACCGTCCAAGGCCGACCATGATGTCAAAAAGTGGTGGCCCAATTTCTGGAAATCCCCACCACTTCCCCAAAATAGCTGGAATACTCCTCCCACTCATTAGCCTATGAAATTACCCACCCCTATAAAAGCCGACAACCCCCATACCCTGGGGCTGCTCTTGCCTTCTGAGATGGCCCACAGGTCTGTGGAGTGTGTTTCTCTCTAAATTAATCCACTTCTTACCTATCACTTTGTCTCTCACTGAATTCTTTCTACATGAGACATCAAGAACCTGACCTTCATTAAGTTCTGAGACCAGGTGTGTGAGCTCAGTTAAAAGAACGTGGGTTCAAGTCCCAATCTGGGTTGCACAGTTTCAGCTGGACTGCCAGGGAAGCCCTCGTAATCTCTTCTTAAAAAGACACCAATCATAGTGGATTAGGGCCCACCCTAATGACCTCACTTGAACTCAATTACTTCTTTAAAGACCCTATACAAATACAGTCACTTTCTAACTGGGAGTTACAACTCAACATAGGAATTTGGGGGGCAGGGAGGCGGAGGCAGGGGACAACACCACAACCTGTGACAAAGAGGGAGCAGTAACTTTGGCATGAGGCAAGGAAATGTTTCATTGTCTCTTTGTTGGCTGCAAGAATCCCAGGAAGCTCAAAACAAAAGGGAGACAACTGAATAGGTGGCTCTCACCAAAGTTACACACAGGGAGGAGAGCGGCAGAGACTGGAGTGATGTTGCCACAAGCTGAGAACATCTGGAGCCACCAGAAGCTGGAAGAGGCAAGGAAGCATCCTGGAGCCTGACCCTGCCAAAGCCTTTGTCAGCAGATAAGGCAGGGGGTCCCCGGAGAAAGAGAACCAGGCATGGCTTTCTTGCCATAAAAAAAGCCATTTTGGTCTAAGCCACTTGGTGATCCTTATAAGCCTGGCCACAATGCTTGCCCTTTATAAGATGTTTGTAACAGGTTTCAATAATCATTGATCTTAAGGAAATTGAGGGAACACAGGGACAGAGGGAAAGCAGTCAAGAAACAATAGTTCAGCGATAAAACTGAGTCCTAGTTCCTCCTCAAGGAATATACGTAACAATCTGATACAGTCTTTGAGTTCTGCAGGAACTAAGCCCCCCTCCACCCCCTGGTGGAGGATGGAAGGATGACGTTGACCCTCTTGACTTCAACCAACTAAAGCCTGGACTCTGTCGACCTTTGCCCTAATTCTATGCTGAGTTCTCCTCTGCTCAAGCCCCTTCATGAATATGCACGTACCTTAGCTTAAAACTTTCCCAATTTTGCTGTTAGGGGAGACACTGCTTGGGGAAAGGTCCCCGGTGTTCTCCTTACTTGTCGCAAGTAATAAATGCTTCCTTCTCCCCATCTTTGGCTTGGTTGTAGCTTTTGGCTCAACACCTACCAAGAGGTGAACCCAGTTTTCGGGTAATATCTTCGTTTCAGACATCTAGCTTCCAAAACTGGGGAAATAAATTTCTGGGTTCTTTTAAGCCACCCAGTTTGTGGTACAATTAATACAATAGTCTATCGTGTGACTACATTATACAAGAATTTCTTTACCGATTCTATTGTTGGTGGGCATGTAGGTAGTTTCCAGTTTGGGAAACTATAATGAATAGAGCAGCTATGACCATTCACGCTGTGGGTATAAGCACTGACTTTTCTTGACTGCACACCCAGGAGTAGAATTCCTGGGTCACAGTCTATGTGCACGTTCAGTTTCAGTAAATTCTGCCAAACAGTTTTCCAAAGTTGATTGTACCAGCCTCTGTTTCCCTCAGCTGTCTATGACATGGCCACCAAGTGTGATATGGCAACTTATGAGAAATATTTATTTGGTCTTTGTCCTCATTCCTGGCACAGAGCTCCTAAAACCCTTGGAATACAACCACACCCGCGTTTATGTTAATGAGCTGACTTTTGGAAAGCCAGAAAGGTGGGGCTTGTTGCCAAGGGAACCCACCAGGTGATTGGAGGGTTGGAACGTTCAGCCCCCACCCCAAGCTCAGGGGAGGGGAGAGGGACTGGAGGTTGAATTATCACCAAATGGCCAATGATTTAATCAATGATGCCTACATAATGAAGCCACCATAAAAACCCAAAAGCACAGATCTCAGAGAGCTTCCACGTTGGTGTAACGCAGGGAGGTGCTGGAAGTATGGCACCCCTGTAGAGAGCACAGGAGCTCCGTGCCCCTTCCTTCATCCTATGTCCTAAGCATCTCTTCCATCTGGCTGTTCATTTGTGTCCTTTGAAATATCCTTCGCAATAAATCAGAAGTAGTAAGTAAACTGCTTTCCTGAGTTCTGTGAGCCATCCTAGCAAATTACTGAACCAAAAAACGGGGTCATAGGAACCTCTGATTTATAGCCAGTTGGTCAAAAGCTTGGGTGACAACCAAGACCTGCATTTGATGTGTGTAGTTTGGGGAGGCGGGGGTGGGGAACAGTCTCATGGGACTGAGCCCTTAACCAGTGGGGTTTGATGCTAACTCCAGGTAGAGAGTGTTAGAACTGATTTAAATTGTAGGACACCCAGCTGGTGTCTGCCAGGGAGCTGGAGAATTGCTTGGTGAGGAGAAAAGCTCCCCATTTGGAGTACAGGAGAATTCAGTGAATGAGATTTTCCTTACACCAACAATCAATATTTTCCTTCTTTTTTCTAGCCCTTCCAGTGGGAGTGTGGTGGTATCACATCGTTCTCTTAATTCTCACTTCCCTGATGACTAAGGAAGTTCAGCACTTCTTCCTTTGCTGTTGGATATTTCATGTTCTCTGTTGTAGTGTTCCCATTAAAGCCTTTGGCCCATTTTTGCATTCAGCTGCCTGACTTATTCATATTGATTTGTAGGAGCTCTTTGTATATTTGGTATATGAGTCCCCTGTCAGATACAAGTATTATGAATATTTTCTCCCACTCTGTGATTGCTTTTTACTTATAAGTGGTTTCCTATGACTAAGTTCCTGAATTCTTGTTGCCAAATCTGTGGTACCAACACACACAGGACTTTATAAGATGTTTGTAACATGGTATAAAACCCAGCTACTTCGGGGGGACTAGGCCCACCTCAGTCCCGAGCGTAGTCCAAGCAATGCTGAGCACGTCTAGCTGCTGACTTCTGCAGCTACACACCTTAAAGTCAGGGGAGAGGAGATCAAGGTGGCCGCATATGTTGGCTGTAACCTTCTCTCACTGCAATCCAGCTGACCTTCCGTGAAGCACGTTGCAGTAACTTACACGAGCTGAACCATAAACCCTAATGCCTTAGTTCCAATTTTCCCTTTCTGGGTCCAAATGGATCTCTTAAGTTGACAAGGAAGACACCCAACTCTGTTGAGAACCATTGCCTTCTCTAAGCAGAGATGGTGTGCCGGGTCCTGATAAGGGACCCTGACTTGAGTTTGCAAGGTTCCCCCAGGCTTGGCTCTGGACTAAAGTTCCCTGTAGCAGTGGTCAGTCATCCCCCGCTGGCTCCAGATTCCTGGCAGGTCAGAGCTTATTACAGTTCCCTGGACTAGAGCTATCAATATGTCCTGTGATGAGGGTGGGGCGTCTTACAGCACTGATCACAGGAAGGTAAGACAGTAGCATCTTTAACCAAAACTTTTCAATTGTTTATATGCAAAGAATGTCAGTATTTCAGAGATGTCTGTATTAGGTGGATGAGGTGCCTTTAGGAATCAATTTTCACTCGTGAGGTTAGCTGATTAATATCACTAATGATACAGCAAGGGTCCCAAGTCAGTTGATTTAATTCAAACAGCAGGTCAGTCCTGAAGATGAAGCTCCCAGCTGGTTGTTGCCCTTGATGGTCTCACCATGTCAGTGGCGTGTACATCCATGCCAGTCACTTGTCCTCTCAGATCTGAGCTTTTTTTAAAATTGAGGTAAAACTGTTGTATAACATTAGTTTCAGGTGTACAACATAAAAATTTGATCTTTGTATACACTACCAGTGATCCCCACAGTAAGTCTAGTAACCATCCGTCATCATATAATTAACCCCCTTCACCTGTTTCATTCACTCCCCCAACCCCCTTCCCCTCTGATAACCACCAGTCTGTTCCCTGCATTTGAGTTTTGTTTTGTTTTTTAAATTTCACATATAAATAAAATCCTATGGTATTTGTCTGACTTATTTCACTTAGCACACACCTTCAAGGCTCATCCATGGTGTCACAATGGCAAGATTTCTTTTGTTATGGCTGAGTAGTACTCTACTGCATATATATAAAGTATAATATATATAATATAATATTATACAATGTATATATACAATGTATATATTATACAATGTATATATACAATGTATACATACAATGTATGTTATACAATGTATAATGTATAATATATATAACATATATATAGATCTTCTTTATCCATTAATCTATCAATGGACATTGATCAATGGACCTTTAGGTTGTTTCCATACCTTGGCTATTGTAAATAATACTGCAATGAACATGGCTGGGGGTGGGTGGTGCATCTTTTCAAATTAGTGTTTTCATTTCAAATTAGTGTTTTGATTTTCTATGGATGAATACCCAGAAGTAGAATAGCTGGATCATATGGTAGTTCTATTTTTAATTTTTTGAGGGACCTCTGTGTTTCCCATAGTGGCTGCACCAATTTACATTCCCACCAACAGTTTACAAGAGTTCCCTTTTCTTCACATCCTTGCCAACACTTGTTATTTCTTGTCTTTTTTGATAATAGCCATTCTAACAGGTGTGAGGTGATATCTCATTATGGTTTTGATTTGCATTTTCCTGATAACTAGTGATGTTAAACACCTTCTCATGAGCCTGTCAGCCATCTGTATGTCTTCTCTGGAAAAATGTCTTTTTAGATCTGCCCACTCTTTTTTTTTTTTTTTAAATGAAAGCTTCTTTATTATTTATTTTGGGCTGTGTTGGGTCTTCGTTTCTGTGCAAGGGCTTTCTCTAGTTGTGGCGAGCGGGGGCCACTCTTCATCACAGCGCACGGGCCTCTCACTGTTGTGGCCTCTCTTGTTGCGGAGCACAAGCTCCAGACGCGCAGGCTCAGTAGTTGTGGCTCACGGGCCTAGTTACTCCACAGCATGTGGGATCTTCCCAGACCAGGGCTCGAACCCGTGCCCCCTGCATTGGCAGGCAGATTCTCAACCACTGAGCCACCAGGGAAGCCCCTTCTGCCCACTCGTAATCATTTTCATTTGTTTCTTTGTTTGTTTTGCTATTGAGTTGAGTTCTTTATATAATTTGGATATTATATTAACCCTTTATCAGATATATGATATGCAAATATTTTCTCCCATTCTGTAGGTTGCCCGTTCATTTTGTTGATGGTTTCCTTTGCTGTGCAGAAGCTTTTTAGTTTGATGTAGTCCCACTTGTTTGTTTCTGCTTTTGTTGCCTTTGCCTTTGGTGCCAGATCCAAAAATTCAATGCCAAGACCAATGTCAAGGAGCTTACTGCCTATATTTTCTTCTAGGAGTTTTATGGTTTCAGGTCTTATATTCAAGGCTTTAATCTATTTTGAGTTAATTTGTGTGTATAGTGTAAGGTAGTGGTCTAGTTTCTTCTTTCACACGGCTGTCCGGTTTTCCCAACACCATTTATTGAAGAGACTGTCCTTTCCCTATTGTATATTCTTGGCTCCTTTGTCATAAATTAATTGACCATATATATGTGGGTTTATTTCTGGACTCTCTATTCTGTTCCATTTATCTAGGTGTCTGTTTTTATGCCAACACCACACTGTTTTGATTAGTATAGCTTTGTAGCATAGTTTGAAATCAGGGTGTGTGATACCTCCAGCTTTATCTTTTTAGATCTGAGTTTTGTTTTTTTTTAAATTTGGCTGTGCTGTGTCTTAGTTGCAGCATGCAGGATCTTCATTGCCATGTGTGGGATCTTAGTTGTGCCATGTGGGATCTTTTATTTCCGGCATGCAGGATCTAGTTCCCTGACCAGGGATTGAACCCAGGCCCCCTGCTTTGGGAGTGCAGAGTCTTAACCACTGGACCACCAGGGAAGTCCCATATATCTGAGCTTTTTTTTTTTTTTTTTTTCTGTACGCGGGCCTCTCACTGTTGTGGCCTCTCCCGTTGCGGAGCACAAACTCTGGACGCGCAGGCTCAGCGGCCATGGCTCACGGGCCTAGCCACTCCGTGGCATGTGAGATCTTCCCAGACCGAGGCACGAACCCGTGTCCCCCGCATCGGCAGGTGGACTCTCAGCCACTGCGCCACCAGGGAAGCCCTGAGCTTTTTTGATTCTCTCACTTTTACTTCTTCAGGGATCAGCCTCTCTGAGGTAGCTAAAAAAAATCCAGAGGAGGCACAGATCAAAGCACACACAGGCCTCCTGGCCACTGTTGGACACAGCATGGGTGCAACATTTTGCCTCTAGTCATGTTGATCACAGTGGGCAGCATGATGCCAAGATAAGTTTAGATCACACATACCAAACTAAGTACATCTCAGACATAACAGGGCTCATTAGCTCCTCCTATGAACACTGAGTTGGCTTCGGCAGAAAGCAAGTTACACATTTATTATTCAGCCTGTAATTTAGGAAACCCTCTTATCTTAATCTCTAAATGGCTATGGGGGAGCTATATAGACAAGTACACCTTTTGGAAAGGTTATTTGGTAACATGCATTAAAAGTCTGAAAAACATTAATATCCTTTGTGTAAATAATTCCACTTCTGAAAGTCTATCTTAAAGAAATCAGAATCAGGAAAACCTTTTTGGGCAAGATAGTCAGTAGCATTTATTTTCATCAGGAACACCTAAGTGTTCAACAGTAAGGGAATAGCTAGGAAATCTACTGCATCTCTACCAGCAGGAATATTATATCAGTCATTGTAAACGTTGTTTACCAACCATTTAAAATTACAGTTGACCCTTGAACAACGTAGGTGAGGGGCATCAGCCCCACACACAGTTGAAAATCCAGGCACTGGGGACTTCCCTGGTGGCACACTGGATAAGACTCCATGCTCCCAATGCAGGGGAGCTGGGTTCGATCCCTGGTCAGGGAACTAGATCCCACATGCGTGCCACTACTAAGAGTTCCCATGCTGCAACTAAGGAGCCCAACTGCTGCAACTAAGGAGCCCATGAGCCGCAACTAAGGAGCCTGCCTGACACAACTAAGAGCTGGTGCAACCAAATAAATAAATAAGTATTTTTTAAAAATCCAGGCACTGCTATCTCTGCCTCAGAAACAAAGGAACTGATAAATGACTCACCCAAGGGCAGGAAGCTGAAACATTTGGGTAGAATCAGGACTCAGATCCTAGTTCTTTTGATTTCACATACTGTGATCTCTAATCAAACATAAACTTTAAAAAAAAAACACTTTTTCTCGCACTGTGTAGATCTATAAAATGAAAATATAGGTACTATAGTTATTAAAAAAACACTCACATAGAAGCAGACCAGTGCAGTTCAAACCCATGTTGTTGTTCAAGGGTCAACTGTATATGGTAAGTCCATACATGGAATACTTCTCAGCAATTAATAATGAATGGACTATTGATATATGTTACATTTTGGATGGATCTCAAGGAAACTACACTGGGTGAAAAGAAAAAGCCAGTCTCAAAAGATCACATACTTCTGATTCCATTTATGTAACATTTTTGAAAAGACAAAATTTTGGAGATGAAAAATAGATTAATGGTTTGCAGAGATTAGGGAGGGGGGAGCAGAGAGGTGGGTATGACTCTAGAAGGGTGGCATGAGGAGCTTTGTGTGATGGTACAGTTCTGTATCTTAACTGTGATGGTGGCCACACACATGTGTACATGTGATAAAATTGCATAGAACTATACACATACATTGTAACATTGCTTGTTTCCCAATCTTGATTGTGTACTAGAGTTACCCAGGATGCTACCATTGAGGGAAACTGGGTGAAGAGTACATGGGAACTCTCCCTACATTGTTTTGCAATTTCCTGTGAATCTGCAGTTATTTCAAAATAAAAAGTTTAAAAAAATATAGCAACATTCCCTATGGCATAATGCTAAATGCAAAAAGCAAAATAAATGTGCTGTGTGTGTGTGTGTGTGTACACTTAAAGCTGTAAACATTGGTTGTCTTTAGATATTTACCTTTTTCTTTTTCCTTTCTTAATTTTTTTATTGAAGTATAGTTAATTTACAATGTGTTAGTTTCAGGTGTACAGAAAAGTGATTTAGTTTTATACATATATATATGTATGTATACATATATTCTTTTTCAGATTTCCATTATAGGTTATTACATGATATTGAATATATTTCCCTGAGCTATATAGTAGGTCCTTGTTGTTTGTTTATTTTATATATAGGGGTGTGTATATGTTAATCCCAAACTCCTAATTTATCCTTTCCCCACCCTTTCCCCTCTGGTAGCCATAAGTTTGTTTTCTACGTCTGCGAGTCTACTTCTGTTGTGTAAACAAGTTCATTTATATCATATTTTTAGATTCCACATATAAGTGATATCGTACCATATTTGTCTTTGATGATCCCTAGGTTATTTTTTTCTTTTTACGTCCATGTGACTTCTAAATAAAATGTATTACTTTTAGGATGGAAAAAATTGTATTCAGAGGGCTTCCCTGGTGGCGCAGTGGTTTAGAATCCGCCTGCCAATGCAGGGGACATGGGTTCGAGCCCTTGTCCGGGAAGATCCCACATGCCGCGGAGCAACTAAGCCCGTGCACCACAACTACTGAGCCTGCGCTCTAGAGCCCACGTGCCACAGCTACTGAAGTCCGCGCGCCTAGAGCCCGTGCTCCACAACAAGAGAAGCCACTGCAATGAGAAGCCCGCGCACCGCACCGAAGAGTAGCCCCCGCTCACCGCCAACTAGAGAGAGCCCGCGCGCAGCAACGAAGACCCAACGCAGCCAAGAATAAATAAATACATAAATAAATAAATAAATTTTAAAAAATTGTACTGAGAGACAGGAAACATCCCTTGTAAGTGTAAGATTGGAATCTGTTCCCTTTCCTCAGACGTCTGCCTATGAGTCCTTTCTGAAGTCGTACCCATCCCCAGCTGAAAGGAGTGGCAGGTGTTTCTTCTCTTTTGCCTCCTGAGACTCCACCTGCCCCTTCCTGGGGTGACAGCAGCTTCGAGCCACGTTCCACATGGAACACTATGAAACACACAGCAAAACAGTACAAGTCTCTCCGTGGTGCCACCTATGAGTGCTTGCGGTTGGTTTATTTCTTATCCCTCCCAAGTGGCTCTTTCAGAAAAACCAGGAAAGACAAAAAAGACGGAGGCAGCTTCAGTGGAAACCTTTGATTTTCTGTCCATCAGATGAATCGTCACCGCCTGGGAGTATGTTAGCATCAGAAAGCTCTTTCCGTTTCTCCAACTCTCCCCAAAGCCCTTCTAGATGCCGTGTAGTCACCAATCATTGGGGTTTATTCTCCTCGATTCAGGGCATCCAAAGGACTTGACCAACTCAGCCAGAATAGGAGTGAACCGGGAAGGTAAGCAGAGCTTCAGAAGCAGGCTCACCTGGTCTGCGACTTGGGTGCAGCTCAGCAAACACCTCCCAAGCATGAGCTGGGGGGGACAACGTGGATGAGACCCATCCCTGCCCCTGAGGAGTCTTCGGGCTGCACGAGGAGGGGCTTAGCATTCCCTGCTTTGTAACTCTGGGCACATCTGGAGCCCTCTGGGCCTCAGGCTTCCCTTCTGGCAACAGGAGATCCACAGGAAGGGAGCCATTCTCTTGGGCTATCCCTGCCTCAAATACCTAAAAGAGGAGAAAGAGTTGTGTGGTTTATTACTTTTTTAAATTAATCTTTCTTTTTGGATTTTTAAGCATAAAACTGGCCTTACTGTTCGCCTCCTTCAATAGAACTTTTATTTCAGCCTTTAGATTATTTCAACACATCTGACATGAAATTAATTTCAAGCATTTCTAAATTCTTCCAATGAAAAAGACCAAACCTGTGAAAGTAGTGACTTTGAACTCCCCTTTTGTTCATGCAGCAAGAAATGATCCACCTGAAGAGAACCGGGGGTGCCTTTACCTCACTAATGTCATGAAGAGAATTGAAAACAGCTCCAAACTGTAGATTGTGTAAGAACTCATGAGCGGAAACAAATGAAGAAGTAAGTGCTTATTGTTTTCATTTCCCCGTTGAAGATAATTTTGGACTCTTTGACTGCCTCTGTCTTCATTTAACTGTGCTAGAACTCATTCAGCGGGACTAAAGGTAATTTGATAAGAGCTACAGCGCATGTCCCTTGGTATTGGCAGGGTGGTAAATAGTGAGACAGGGTTTTCACGAACCGTTTCAGTTTATTGGGAAAGGAGCAGAAGCAAAAGAGACTTGTGTCCAGGGCACACGGTGTCGCAGGTAAGAACATGCAGCCTGAAGTCAGCTGGCTGGGTCTGAGTCCTCACTCCAGTTACCAGCTTTGTGCACTGAGATTTGTGTCTCGGTTTCCTCTTTTGTAAGTGACAGGTCAAACAGCACCAACTTCAGAAAGTTGTTGTAAACAAGGTAATGACTATAAAGGCCCAGCACACAAAACCCTGGCTTTCGTGATATTCAAAATTATGTCCATCCACACCCTGGGGTTTGTAGACTGCCCAGCACCTCCGTCTCCCAAACGCTGCCTCACTGTCAAGGGACTTTCAGATTTCCCTTTCACAGACCAGAAGTTCTAAAATTTATTGGTCTCAAGGACACTTTATACTCTTAAAAGTTACTGAGGGGCTTCCCTGGTGGCACAGTGGTTAAGAATCCGTCTGCCAATGCAGGGGACACGGGTTCCAGCCGTGGTCTGGGAAGATGCCACATGCCGTGGAGCAACTAAGCCCATGCGCCACAACTACTGAGCCTGCGCTCTAGAGCCCGCGTGCCACAACTACTGAAGCCCACGCGCCTAGAGCCCGTGCTCCGCAACAAGAGAAGCCGACGCAATAAGAAGCCCGCGCACCACAACGAAGAGTAGCCCCCGCTCGCTGCAACTAGAGAAAGCCCGCACGCAGCAACGAAGACCCAACACAGCCAAAAATAAATAAATAAATAAATAAAATTTATTAAAACAAAAAAATTATTGAGGACCCCAAAGAGCTTTTGTCTGTATGGGTTATACCTATCAAGATTTACCATATTACAAATTAAAACTGCTAAAACGTTAAAATATTTATTCTCTTAAAAACAGCAACGAAAATGGCTACATATTCTCAAATAAAACACATTTCGTGAAAAGAGTAGCATTACGTTTTTACAGGTGTCTTAATGTCTGGCTTAATGGAAGAAAGCTCAAAACATACTCCTATTTACTTCTGTACTTAATCTGTTGGAACATGTTCCTTTGGTTGATATACATGTAGACAATCCAGCCTCACTCCGGTTTTTTTTTTTTTTTCGGTACGCAGTCCTCTCACTGCTGTGGCCTCTCCTGTTGCGGAGCACAGGCTCCGGACGCGCAGGCTCAGCGGCCATATCTCACGGGCCCAGCAGCTCTGCGACATGAGGGATCCTCCCGGACTAGGGCACGAACCCATGTCCCCTGCATCGGCAGGCGGAGTCTCAACCACTGCGCCACCAGGGAAGCCCCTCACTCAGATATTGAGTTGAAAAGAAAAAGGGAGGGGTATTTTAATAGCCTTTTTACATAATTGTGGCAATTCTTTGATACAACACCAACACTCAACAAGTGAAGTCTCTTGAAGGTTCTTTATGCTGTGAAATTGAAACCATAACGAATTTTCATAGTCCATTACATTAAAGTTCATTGGTCTATCTTGCACATTTTACCAGGGATGATTTTCAGATTATCATACATTAGTTATTTGGAAAAATATTGTTCACAGCAATATGCAGATCTTCCAAATGTTGATACATTTCATTATACCTTATAAGAATCACATTTATTAATATCCTCACTGATCTCAACAGACAAGTATTTTAAGTATTGTGAAGCTGTGAAGCTCACAGTGGCAGATACAAGTTTTCCAAAACTCTAATTTTCATGCAAATGCTCAAATTTTATCATTGGCAACGAACACTACCCTTGAAGTCACAGGCTCACCTTGCTCATTTTCAAGAAAACGTTTGCCAAGTACCTGAACCTGAATGACTACAGTCCATCTGCTAATCATCCTTTCAAGTAAAAATGGTGTTTCATGAAAAAAAGTGGCTAATTCAGCTCATAATTCAAACAGTCGCCAACGTGCTTTTCTTGGAGACAACCATGGATGCAGCATGAGTGCTTTATGGGTACTTCTCATCTTGTCAGACAGAGGATTAAAAAAGCATGTGCTCAAGGGATTAGAGTTAATAAAATCAATAACGTTTACCGCTTCATCAAGCACATTCTTAAGTGAGACTGACCGTTATTCCTTTTTAACTGTGCATACATAGCAGTGAAGAATATGATTGATAGAACATCTTAGTGCTGCTGCCTTAATTCCTGCTAAAGGACCAGCAAGTTTACCCAGCATCACTATTGCACCACCAGTGCGAATGTCAATGCAATAAAAAAAAATTTTTTTTTAAAGGCAAAGGTCTTACACTTATTATGAAAATAATTTGGACCTCACCAAACTCCTCAAAGTGTCTCAGGTACTCTCCAAGTTTCTACAGACCACACTTTGAGAACTGCTGCCTTAGATCAAGGATCAACAACCTTCTTTCTGTATCAGCCAGATAGTACATATTTTAGGTGTCGTGGGCCACACAGTACCTGTCATGATTACTCAGCCCTGCTGAGATAGGCTGGGACCTGGGACCCTCTATCGGAGTGCTTGCACTTGCATCTGGACAAATGTCTCCTAGAGCAACAGAATACAAAGAAACTATAAGGGACTAAAAATAACCACACACATGCACAGTCAGGGCAATTATGAACAAGATACAAAAAGGCCACAAACCAACTGCTATTTCTGAGGTGCCGGACATAAAAGCAGTGTCCCACACGTGCTCCCTGCATACAGCATCACCAAGGGGGTGGGCAGATCACCTAAGCCACTCCTTCTGCCCAACCCACGGACCCGACCCCATCCTCACCCCATCTTAGGGACCAGCTCATGCCTGCTCATGGAGCGAGCAAGGGCACAGTTACTTGTTTTTGTTCCCTGGTGTCCCAGCACGAGCCCCAGTAAAGCCTTGCCTGAATTTCTCTTTGGTCCCTTATCAATCTCTATTGATGGAAGAGTACAAAGACCTGGGTCAGTAACACTGCTGCTGTAACACCAAAGCAACTGGAGACAACATGTAAATGAAGGGGTGTGGCTAGGTTCCAATAAAACTTTATTTAAAAACACAGATGGATTTGGCCCAGGTAGTAATTTACTGACCCCTGCTTTAGACAATCCAAACTGTTTATTATGGCTTTTAAACCACAAGATGGTAGCCAATCAGATCAGGGCACAACAAAAGTTACCCCACCATTCCTGCCCACCCAACCCCTTCCCCACATCCTCATAACAAGCTACACCCTACTCAGTGCTCGGCTCTGTGTCTAGCCTAACATCGCACTTGTCAGAGTTGCTCCGGTCAACAGGAAACATGCCACATTTAAATTATGTAACTCTAGGGGTGGATGTGGTCAGTCACAGAATTAGTGTAATAACCTAGTGGGGCAGTTATCACCTCTAAGCCCAAAGAGACAAATGAAGGGAGGAATTGTCAGAACCTGGAAGGAAAGAGTCATATAGGATCAGCGACCTTCATCAGAGCTAGGGAAAGAACTACCCTCAACACCCCAGTCTCCTGCCACTCAGATCTGCTGGAGCTACCCAATGGCAAACCCAGTTGGAAGCCAGGGGGCTAGGGAGCCTGTTATGTGGTCCACAGCAGGCTATAACCATCCTCCTGTGGTTGATGGCAGGGTACAGGAATGTGGAGAGTGGCTCTAGGGGGACAGATGCTAAATGAGTGATCCAACGATATCCTGCAATTGCCTGTGTCATCAACTAGACCACCCACCATGAAGCCAGGGGCCCACCCTTCTTCATGGCTGGATCCAAGCTCTTACCCAGTGCCCGGCCCGATATCGGGTTCAGTAAAGGTCTGCTGACAAAGAATGCAGGAAAGTCCCTATGTTATGACCAGGAGGCCCTGCAGAGTCAAGGAGCTCAAGCTCTGTAGGGTCTTCAGGTGAGTGAGTGAGAGAATCGCTCACCTGTAACTTGATCACCTGAACCTGCCAACACAGGACCCCACCAACACCACAGCTTCCAGCACCTGAGCCGGTGCTGAGCGACCAGACCCCCAACCCCTTCTCCAAACCTAGCACCCCTTGTCCAAATACAGAGCTCAGTGCCTAGACGTTGTGACCTGAGATATTTCTGAACTTAAGTACGGAACCCTTCCTCAGACCCAAGACCCTTGCGGGACCTAAGACTCTGGCTCGGTTTGCAGCCTTCGTTTTAGCAGCAGAGGATCCCTTTCTTAGAGAACATCACCACGTAAACCAGACCGAAGGAGAGAGATTCTCGTTGAAGTAGGGGCACCCAGAGCCCTGTTCACGTTGCGTCCCCTGGACGAAGCTCCAGGTGCCCTGCAGGTGCCTCCCCATAATCCCACAGGCTCTGAGGAATACAAGTTGAAACCCACTGCCTTTTACAAAAAAGTGAGGGGACTGTTGTTGCAAATGAACCTAGGAAAAGCCTTGTAGCTTTTACAAGTCCGTAAAAATAACGTTTAAAAAACAGCACTCAAAAGAATCCAAAATCTTCTGTGTCAGATAAATAAATGTTATTTGTTTCATTTGTCATTTTTTCCTTCCTAGAACATTTTCTGGATATCTTTCATCTCCCATCCTTTCTTCTTTTTAAAAAAAATTGAGGGAATTCCTTGGCAGTCCAGTGGTTAGAGGCACTTTCACTGCCGAGGGCCTGGGTTCAATCCCTGGTCGGGGAACTCAGATCAAGCTGCGCCACATGGCAAATGAATAGAATAGAATAGAATAGAATAGAATAGAATAGAATGGCAAATGAATAGAATAGAATAGAATAGAATGGCAAATAAATAGAAGAGTATAGAATAGAATAGAATAAAATAGAATAGAATGGCAAACGAATAGAATAGTATAGAATAGAATAGAATGGCAAATGAATAGAATAGAATAGAATAGAATGGCAAATGAATAGAATAGAATAGAATAGAATAGAATGGCAAATGAATAGAATAGAATAGAATAGAATGGCAAAATGAATAGAATAGAATAGAATGGCAAAATGAATAGAATAGAATAGAATGGCAAATGAATAGAATAGAATAGAATACAACAGAACAGAATAGAATAGAATAAAATAAATAAAATAAAATAAAAATTGTGGTACAGTTGATGTACCTTCCATTTCCTCTTAAAAATTTTACACAGTAAAAAATATTTATTTTTACCAGCCTTTTACTATGTTTAAAAACATGAATACGTTTTCTTTTTACAGTCCTCTTTTTGATTTTTTAAAACAGTAGGTATCTTTCATTTTACCAAACTGATAGCTGTACAAGAGGCCTGACAGTTGTAACAGGCTCATCATGAAGGACAGCAGTCTCCTGGCTGGCTCCTTCCCACAGGTTCTTCCCAGAAACAACCACGTTCAACTATTTTAGCTGTTCCTTCTAGTATTTGGTCACCTCTTATCTTTCTAGATAATACATTTATACTGCCCCTCTTGGACTTATTACTTTTGGTAATAAATGCGAGGTGCCTGGTTGGCAATGTTCCGTGTGTTGCCACACACAGGTGTGAGGGGAAACAAGCGTTCACACGGCTCCATAAGCAGAGATGACTGCAAGCTTGCACCTGCTGTCTCCTGGACACAGCCCTCTGTGCCTCTTTCCTTGGCTGCCTTTAATCTGTACCCTTTCTCTGTAAGAAACCATAACTGCGAGCAGAACAGCTTTTCTGAGTTCTATGAGTCCTTCTAGCAAACCACTGAACCGGACAGTGGTCTTGGAGACCTCTGAATTGTAATTCTTCTTGTAGGTTAAAATTTAATAAAGGCAGAATAATCACCTTTAGTAAACAACGAACATGTGTCTAACTGCTACTTATAGAAATAGCTTTGAACATGATACCCTTTAGAGAAATCTGATGAACAAGCCTCAGTTTTTTAGATATGTGAAAGAATGTTGCTGGCATTCAAGCCTTACAGATCATTTACTACCTTCCTTCAAAGCCCAGTAGCTTCTTGGTGCAGTTGGAATAAAACCCCAACTCGTTTCCCTAGTTTCCAAAGTCCAGCTTTGGACCTGACCTGGCATCACTTGGCCCTCTCCCCCCGCCCCATGCTCTGTTCACCTCAGCCTTTCCTCTGTTCTTTAGAGAGACCAAACTCACTCCAACCGCAGGGCCTTTGCACTAGCTCCATCTTGTCCTTTCATCTTCAGCTTCTCCCCAGAGATTTCTCTGGCCCCGAGGAAAGCAGCCACCTCACCAGTTTCCATACCATCACCCTCTTTTAATTCTGTGCATGGTACTTATCATTCCTGATAGCGTTCTCCACTGTTTATTTATTGGCTCATGCCTTTCTCCTCTCAAGAGAGTATATGTTCCATGAGAACAGGGATTTTGCTTAAGTCTTAATTAATTTACTTTCCTAGGACCTAGAAAATTATCTGGCATATAATATGTGCTCAATAAATATTTGCTGAGTGACGGAAGGAAGGAATGAACAGCACTTGTCAGTACAGCACTCGAGGAGTTAAACGTTTCATTCATTTTAGGTTGGTGGTTCTCAACCTTGGCTTTGTAGTAGAATCACCCGAGGAACTTTTAAAAAGTCCTGATGCCCAAGCCGCACCCAAGACCCAATCAAATCAGAATCTCTGGGGGTGGGGCCCAGGCATCAGTATTTTTTTTAAAAGTTCCTGGAGTGTTTCCACGGCTGTCACTGCTGCTCCCAAAGCAGTCACGACTGAAGCAGTACATGTCCTTTCCACTAGATGGCATCAGAAACCGTTCAGATGTCACCAACCAAGCCCTAAAGCCCAGGCCCTTTGCTAGATGAACCCATTATTTCACTTCCTTTTATTTTATTTTATTTTTTTTTGCGGTACGCGGGCCTGTCACTGTTGTGGCCTCTCCCGTTGCGGAGCACAGGCTCCGGACGCGCAGGCTCAGCGGCCATGGCCCACGGGTGCAGCTGCTCCACGGCATGTGGGATCTTCCCGGACCGGGGCACGAACCCGTGTCCCCTGCATCGGCAGGCGGACTCTCAACCACTGCACCACCAGGGAAGCCCCTTCCTTTTATTTTAAAATGAAGCAAACTACCAGAAGATCCACTGCAATTAAGAGTTATGGAATTACTCCCAATATAAACACCAACCCCAGTCTGATGAAACAAACATAAATCTATGGTATTTAAAATTATTTTTCTGAATGAATTTTAACTATTTCTCATCACTTTCCCTTAAAAAAATAAAACACTTCAGCATACAAAGAATTATACAACATTACCATATTATGTATCTATATGCCTGTCACCCAGGCTAAGAAATCAGAAATAAATACAATTATCATCCCCAGGGTATGTTTCTTCTTTCCCTACCTCACCTCTCCTATTCATGCTAAATTTATGAGTAAGCTCATATATCCATAGGATCTCTCAGTGCCATAGACACAGCAAAAAAATGTAAGCCTATATCCGGGTTTTGAAAGAATCTCTCTTCTCTTTTTACTAACCTGACTTGATTTTTTAAAAAATGTTATTGAAGTATAATTGATGTACAATATTATGTAGGTTACAGGTGTACAATGTAGCAATTCACAATTTTTTAAGGTTATATTTCATTTACAGTTATTATAAACTATTGGCTATATTCCCTGTATTGTACAATATATCCTTGTAGATTACTTTATACATAATAGTTTGTACCTCTTACTCCCCTATCTGTATCTTACCCCTTCCCCCTTCCCTCTCCCCACTGGTAACCACTAGTTTGTTCTCTGTATCTGAGTCTGTTTCTTTTTTGTTATATTCACTAGTTTGTTGTATTTTTTAGATTACACATATAAGTGATATCATTAAAGTATTTGTCTTTGTCTGTCGGGCTTAGCATAATGTCCTCCAAGTCCATCCACGTTGCTGCAAATGGCAAAATTTTTTCCTTTTTTATGGCTGAGTAGTATTCCATTGTATATATATATGTGTGTATATATATATATATATATATATATATATATATACACATACACACCCCACATCTTCTTTATCCATTCACCTGTTGATGGACACTTAGGTTGCTTCCATATGTTGGCAATTGTAA
Source organism: Monodon monoceros (assembly GCF_005190385.1). Taxonomy (NCBI): domain Eukaryota; kingdom Metazoa; phylum Chordata; class Mammalia; order Artiodactyla; family Monodontidae; genus Monodon; species Monodon monoceros. Next base: position 5,421,860 of record NW_021703775.1, read on the forward strand.
ATAATGTTGCTATGAACATTGGGGTGCATGTATCTTTTCAAATTGGCGTTTCTGTATTTTTCGGATAAATACCCAGGAGTGGGAGTGCTGGGTCATATGGTAGCTCTACTTTTAGTTTTCCGAGGACCCTCCATACTGTTCTCCACAGAGGCTGCACCAACTTCCATCCCCACTGTGGCCGAGCAGGACCCTGGGGGGCCTTCCCAGAACAGGACCCAACCCTCCTGTGTCCTCGCCTGCCTTTTGTCTGTAGAAAAACTTTAGTCAAAGAACAGATTTAATCAGAGAGGTGAGAACATGCAGAAAGAAGGGAAACCAGGCAAGCAAGACAAATCACAATAGTTTAGCCATTAAACACAGTCAAGCACCTTTAGTTCCTCCTCGAGGGCTCTAGCAAATGTTCTGAGCCGCGTCCTTTCAGCTGTTTTGCAGATACTGAAACCTCCACCAGGCGGGAGAAGTTAACTGGATGCTGCCCACGAGCACGCAGACCGCGGACTGATTGGAACCAGAAGCTTGATGATGTTGACTCCCGATGACCTCACCACCAGCCAATCAGAAGAGTGTCCACGAGCTGATCACACACCCCATGACCACCCCTTTCTCATCTTGTCTTTAAAACCCTTTCCCTGAAAGCCTTCAGAGAGTTTGGGTCTTTTAAGCACCAGCGTCCTTTACTCCTTGCTTGGCCCTGCAATAAATGCTGTACTTTTCTTTACCACGACCTGGTGTCAGTACATTGGCTTTGCTGTGCTTGGGCAAGCGGACCCAAGTTTGGTTTGGTAACACCACCAACAGTGTACAAGTAACCTGACTTGATTTGAAATCCTTTTTTTAAATAACAGTTTGAGATATAATTCACATGCCTTACAATTCACCCACTTCAACTGTACAAGTCAACACTGTTGCTTATGGAATCCTTCTCTTTTAGGGTCTACTTTCTATAAGGGGCTCTGGGCTCTCTTCAGAGATGTTCTCGGACTCCCTCTAAATTGACCATGTGTGAAGTTCCCACCTGCTTCTATGGCTTTTCTGGTGAGCCATCAATCTCCTTCCTCACACACACTTTTTCCCCATCCCCAGATGCGCAAAGAAAAAGGCCTGAAGGAACAGCTAGCAAGCTGTTAGGAGCTGGGGAGAACTTCAACAGTATGCTTATTTAATAAGGTTCTATATTGTTTGAAAGTTTCACAAATGGTGTGTCTATTATTTTAATTTTTAAACAATTTTTCAAGTCTTATCTCTCTCCAGCGTTTGTCTAGTTCTCATCTTCCTACACGGAAAATGCCAGAAAGGGCCAGAGGAAGGCAGAGCAACCCCGTACTTCCTGGAGAGCAAGCTCTGCATCTTAGGTTTCCCATCATAAGAGGCTTAATGCCATGCCTCTTGTTCTCCTTCCTTCCATCACTCTGGGAATGAAGGCCCTTGGCAAGCTAACTCATCTGTAGACAATGATGTGCATTTCTGCCCTCAGGTAGAGAAAATTTAAGTCACAGAATTTCTTTTAACAAAAATGTACCGAATGTAATAGAGACCAGCCCACTGGCCTTCAAAATACAGTAAACAAAAGCAGCGTTAGTGTCCATCAAAGTTGCCGACAGCAGCTCTGAGTGCACCCACTGCAGCCTGGAGATGGCCCATCATTGACTGTGTGTCTGGCAGAGACCCTGCCGCTGAGTCCAGGTGGGAGGGGACCTCAGACACACCATTTCCAAGCTGGTGAGCCTGGTGAACCATGAACCGTGTTTACTCGAGTTTCCCTGGGAGAGCATCACCTGATCAAGAGCCGTGAAGGGCCTGAGGTTTTGCCTTCCAAGGTAGCTCCCACTGTTTCATGGCTCTGGTGGAGAAGGGGACTCCTGGGTCAGAACTGGAGGATGGTTTACCACTCACGGCAACAGCAGCAGCATCTGTGCCAGTTCCCAGAGCCCCAGCTCCCAGGGCCACACAGAGACGGCCAGGTGACCCCTGTACCACAGTGGGTTACACTGCAGGCGAAGGTCCCCGAGCTCACGGAAAAACCACATCTTTTATAATAGACAACAAGCGTATCTGACCTTTATTACAGAGAGGGACAGCTTTAGTCACACCTACCCTTTCCCCTTGCTGTTCATTATACTCAGATTCTTGGAAAGATGACCCAGAACAAAGGTAGTCAGTGCCTTGCTCTACAAGATTCGGGGAGAAGTGTCATACTTTAGCTGCTAAATAAAAATACCCTCTATTATTAGTTCTGAATTATGTGCATTTTAAATGATTTTTTAAAAAATTTTATTTATTTTTCGGCTGTGTTGGGTCTTCGTTGCTGCACGCAGGCTTTCTCTAGTTGTGGTGAGTGGGGGATACTCTTCATTGCCGTGCACGGACTTCTCATTGTGGTGGCTTCTCTTGTTGTGGAGCATGGGCTCTAGGCATGTGGGCTTCAGTAGTTGCAGCACGTGGGCTCAGTAGTTGTGGCTCACAGGCTTAGTTGCTCCGCGGCACGTGGGATCGTCCCGGACCAGGGCTCGAAATCGTGTCCCCTGCATTGGCAGGCGGATTCTTAACCGCTGTGCCACCAGGGAAGTCCCTGTGCATTTTAAATTGAGTGGGATCCTTAGGAAAATGTATCTTACAGAAAATTAAACTCCCTGTATTTCTTTTTTTTTAATTTTTATTTATTATTTTATATTTATTTTTGGCTGCATTGAGCCTTCGTTGCTGCACGTGGGCTTTCTCTAGTTGCGGCGGGCTACTCTTCGTTGCGGTGCGCGGGCTTCTCATGGCAGTGGCTTCTCTTGTTGCGGAGCATGGGCTCTAGGCATGCGGGCTTCAGGAGTTGTGGCACACAGACTCAGTAGTTGTGGCTCGTGGGCTCCAGAGCACAGGCTCAGTAGTTGTCGCACGTGGGCTTAGTTGCTCCGCTGCATGTGGGATCTTCCCGGACCAGGGCTCGAACCCGTGTTTCCTGCATTGGCAGGCGGATTCTTAACCACCGCGCCACCAGAGAAGTCCTCCTCTGTATTTCTTTACTAGGCTACTTAGCCTCAAAGCGAAGTAAAAACTAAATTTCACTTTAGACATTCTGAGAGTATTTTCTCCAGACTAGGAACTTACAGGAGAGAAACAGTAAGTAAATTACATTTCCCTAACCAGACCGGAGACTTTCATTTCTTGCTATTTTGCTACTAGAAGGGAGAAAAATAAATCTTAGCATATAAAAAATTAAAAACTATTAAAGATGAATTTACATTTTCCTTGTGACTAGGAAAATATCACCCCTTGATTAATTTCTCCTTTTCTGCTTTCCTGTGGGTATAACCCAAAGCAGAAACTTTGTTTTTCTGAGCAAGGATGCAAATGAGCAGAGGGTATAGAGAGAGCTTGTGGGTGGAGTGGGGCAAGGAGTGTGCAGAAAGGGAGGGGAGGAGCTGGACCAGAAGAGATACGTGCCCGCCTTAGGAAGTGGAACTTTGGGTGAGAGATGTGGACAGCTGATTTTTCTGATGTTTTCTGGTGTGATGTAAGTGGAACCTTTGGCTTTTCCTCGCCTTGAAACTTATCCACATAATTTGTGGACGCTTTTCAGTGGGTTTGGGGTTTTTACAAAGGTACAGCTGTACAGCCTTGGCCTCAGGGTATAGGGTGACAGCCGAACCGGTCAGATCGGGTTACAGTATTAATTTTGGAACCCCAGAAGTATCCTACTGTTTGGTGATAGGGGAATACCGGGTCGCTGAGCAGACACTCCGGAAAAGACGGCTCAGCCTCTAACAAGGAAACGAGTATCTGCAACAAATGAGGGGCTATTTGGGAAATACTTGTGGGAGAAAAGAAGCATATGGAAGGGCCACCTTCTGTCCTGAAGCTGCCCTCTGCTGTAGACAGAATACCTTCCGCACTAACCAGTGCCATGGGATACGTGTTTTCTCTCCTTCCTCATAACTCTGAACACAATCCCCATCACCAGCTCTTGGAAGCTCCCTCTTCTGTTTGCCTTGGGACCACCCGTTACATGAGTAACGAACACCAATCCTTGGTATGTTGTGAGCGTCTGCTTGTGGCCAGCAGCGCGTTCACACTTACGTGCATGACCACGCTTCATCCTCCCAACCGCTCGGGTGGGTGGAAAACGAGATGCTTCTCGCTCTCAGGTGAGTGGGCGGAACCGTGGAGACCGATGAGGAAGAGGCTGCCCCGTTGATCAAAGGTGGAGCCCGGAGAGAAACAGCGCCGCGCCTGACGCCGTGGCTGGAGCGCGGGGCAGCGAGGACGGGCAGAAAGGGATGAGGATGCTCAGAGAGAAGGCGAAGGACCGGCAGACGGCAGCACCGCCGTCCTGGGCGCAGGGGAGGAAGCAGCCCTGCGCGGGTCGGGGAGCGTGGGGAATGGGGTAGGGGGAGTAGGCGACTTGTACAGGGCCACACAGCGGCAAAACCAGGTTTTGGCTCCCAAGCCGGTGCTCTTTGCTAGTTACCACACTGCATCCAAAACCAGCTTTGCCTCATGTCTGGGCATCGAGGACCACCCAGCCTTGGGGGTCCACCCTCCGCAGCCCCCACTGTCGGGCAGGACCCAGGCTGGTCTTGGCTGCAGCCTGGGGCACGGGGCAGGCCGAGCCGCCTCGGACGGACAGATGGACAGACAGGCTGCGCCAGGCCTGCTTCCCACCTGGGAGGCCTTCCAGAGCACCGCAGGTGCCAGGCGCACACAGCATCTTTCTAAACCAGTTTATCAACCTATTCCCGGGTTCGTTTTTCATCGCCTCACACCCAGCGGGTTTTGCTCGCCTTTGCCACACCACTTGATGTTGGAAAGACTTTAAGTACACTTTGACGAGGCATAATAGCATACTATGCGCTCCGTAGCGAGGTATTGATTTTTTGGTGTAAAATATTAACGTGTCTTTCAGGCTATTTATGTCCTTAGGCCGCAGAGCTCCGGATGTCTCCTGATGCCACACCAAGACCTAGGATTTTTTTCTGGGAAAACATCAAATATTTACCTCTAGCATCACCTCCCCTCCCCCTCCTCCTTTTTATTGCCTGTCTAAATGATAAAGGCTATAGGTGGGCAGTGTTCATGCATCAGCTGTGTCAGTTTTTCAGGACCCCGTCTGGTCTGTTCGTGACCCAGATGCCCATGTTAGCAACCCGCTGACCTGGTTCTCAGTGGAGCCTTCTAGAGTCATCAGCTCAATGGCTACTGTCAAATGTTTCTGATGAAATAAAAATGTAAAATGTTTTTGGCATGTGATCTTCCAAACATCCCTCGGTTTTTTTCTAGAAGTACACATGAAGGATGGCAGTGGAAGTGCAGGGAGGGAGTAGGTGATGCTCCTCCTGGCTCTGCAAAGAGGGCAGAGCTCAGAGGCAAGATGGAGCTGGTCCAGGAGTGAAGGGCAAAGCGCCCTCGGAGCTTTTGAGGTTTGTGCCCTCAACCGACATTATGCCCATTCTAAGGCCACATAGGCCAGTTAAGCAGTGCTTCAAAAGCGTGTGTGGCCAGTACCACACGATGTGTCACTAAACTTTTCCTTCTGAGTGCACAGAGAGGCCAGAATGCATCTTGAGAAATGAGACTATTCTGACCAAGGGAGTGTGGGTGACGTCTAGGTCCAGCCCACAAACATCTCCCGCTCAGCTTCTACACTCTCTCTCTTCCCCGAATATTTTGGAGGCCACGTGTTCCAGATGGTGTGGCTAGAGTGCGGTGGAGGACCCTGAGATCCACATTGCATTCTGACATGACTACTAATAGACTTGCGTTGTGTTAGGTCATTAGGAGTTCCCTCTGATAGCCTATCCTTTCCTGACCATTCAAATGTGCACTTGTTCAAAAACGTGTTAAGTTCCTTGTCTGTAACAGTTTCTTGCTCAAAGAATTTGAGGAACGTTGGTTTAGACTTGTTTATTCATTGCCGAACTTCTCAGAGACTTTAGTATCCTAACACGTATTGTGAATCTTCCAGAGAGGCTTGGCAAGCCCTCTTGGACCCTAGGGCCCTTTTTCTGCAGGTGTCTTGTGGGAAGAACTTTCCAAAAAATTCACTTGGGGAAATACTGAATTAGAGAATTGAAAGGGGTGAAGGTCTTTGGAAATTTCAAACAGGAAGAGTTGGTACCACTTTGCCCCACGGTGTGTGTCTTTGGAGGTTTCTGCGCTGACGCTCAGGGATTTGGATGCTGTCACCAATGCCATCTTTGAGGAGGATCACTGGAATTATAGCAATATACATCGTACAATGGTGTTTTCTAAAGTTTTCAAGGCCCTAGCCTGGAGCAGATCAAGTCAGCCAGCTGCCTGGGGCAAGAAGCTCTAAGTGGTACTAAAATATCATTTGAAGCACAAGCAAGAAAAGCAAAAAATAAACCGAAATTCATCCAAATTAAAATCTATTGTGCTTCAAAGAACACCATCAAGAAAGTGAAAAGACAACCCACAGCGCGAGAGAAAGTATTTGCGAATTATCTATCTGATAAGGGATTAGTATCCAGAATACGTAAAGAACTCTTACAACTCAGCAGTCAAAAGATAACCCAAGTAAGAAATGAGAATCGTTTTTCTCCAGAGAAGATATACAAATGGCCAAGAAGCACAGAAGAAGATGCTCAAGTGATGAGTCATGAGGAAATGCAAATCAAAACCACAGTGAGATGCCACTTCACACACACTAGGGTGTCTGTGCTAAAGAGGATGTACGGTGACAAGTGTCAGCAAGGATGTGGAGAAATCAGAGCCCTGCTACATTGCTGGTGGGAATGTAAAACATCAGAGCCACTTTGGGAAACAGGTTGGCACTTCCTCAAAAAGCTAACCACAGAATTACCACATGACTCAGAAATGCTACTCCTAGGTATACACCCAGGAGAAATGAAAACATATGTCTAAGCCAACACTTGTACAGAAATGTTCATAACAGTCTTATTCATAATAGTCAAAAGTTGGAAGCAATCCAAATGTCCATCAACCAATGAATGGATAAATAAAATGTGGTATATCCATACAATGAAATATTACTTAGCAATAAAAAGAAATGAAGTACTGATACATGCCACAACGCAGATGAACCTTGAAATGTTATGGCAAGTGAAAGAAGTCACACACACAAAAAGAAGCCGTATATTCTATGATTGCATTCACATGAAATGTCCAGAAGAGGCAAATCGATAGAGACAGAAAATAAATTAAAGGTTGCCAGGAGCTGGGGAGGGGGAGCAATGGGGAATGGCCGTAAATGGCTATGGGCTTCAGGACTTCCCTGGTGGTCCAGTGGGTAAGACTCTGCGCTCCCAATGCAGGGGGCCCGGGTTCGATCCCTGGTTGGGGAACTAGATCCCACATGCCACAACTAAGGATTCTGCATGCCGCGACTAAGACCCGGCACAGCCTAAATAAATAAATATTCTTAAAAAAATGGGCATGGGCTTCTTTTTGAGGTATTTTTTGTTGTTGTTGTTGTTGTTTGAGGTATTTTTAAATCTTCTGGAACTAGTTGGTAGTGGTAGTTGTACAGCCCTGTGAATATACAAAAAATCATTCAATTATACACTTTAGAAGGGTGAATTTTAGGATTGGTGAATTACATCTCAATAATAATTTAAGAAATCATTAGAATAAATGGGAAGTAGGGTGCCCATCAAGGCCAGCTTGCACAGAGGACTCCTCACATAACTGGCAAAATGTAAAATACCCTCACTGGGGGAAAAAGCAAACAAAAAACCTCAATCAAGCAGCCACCATTCCTCAGCAGTGCCAACATATTTCTACAGAGCACTTTGGTACCATGCTGTATACAATCGTCCTGAACAGACCTGCACAGACCCAGCCCTGAACCTCAGACCAACCGGATGATGGTCACCTAAGATAATGCCTAATGTCCACTGCTGGTAACTGGACGCAAGTGATTCCTTTTATTATCTACATTGTAAACTCTTGAATAGTTTCGCCACACAACTGCCAGATTGAGAAAATAGCAAAAGAAAACTGGGGAACAAGAAGTTCAGAAAAGTAGGGCAGGGTTGGCCACATACAAGCCAGAAGATGATTTGAGCAGGTCTTTGTGAGTGTGAGTGATTTACGCTGCCCAGTTATAAATATCAGGGAAAACGGTGACATGAAAGACAATTCTAGAAAAATTCAGATGTTGTCATTTAGGGCATGGTGATGTTTGGCTTGACCGGAACCCTGTGCTCCTGGAAAAAAAGCAATGGAAAAAAAAACCCACCCCTTTGCATCCCGAAGTCTCCCCCACCCCACTTTCTTGTGCTCTGGGAAACAGCTGACCTTAATTGCAAAGAACCTGTCGTCTCCATTTGATTTAGATAACCTGGTCCTCCTGCCTCTATAAAACCAGGCCCCCTCCCTTTACATCGAGACATTGTTCCTCATTAATTATGTTCTTCCTCTTCAATAGCCCAAATAAAATCATCTCCTTAATTATCCGGTACGTTTTTGTCTTTCACAGGCATAGAATAAATCCTTTATTCCGAACATAAAGAAAGAGGTATACAGTTTTCCTTAGTAGACAATCTGTTCTTTCTGCCCCAACTAAGAAAATGTTGAAAAAATATTTAAAGAATGTCAGTTTGAAGGGATGCCAAATTATTCGCCAGCCAAGGGTAACCACAGCTAGCGTTTGTCTTGACTAGCTATCTCAGATAACAAGGACTGTGGAACGGACTTCTGTGAAAGAAAATTCACCCCCTGGTGGTTATAAATCAAGGGAGTTTTTGTTTTTCAAAGCAAAACCTCTCCAAGTGTACCCCAGTTGTACATTTCCAGAGTAACCATCCGTCTTCTGGCATCTGGGACTGGTTCTTCTCCATTTCCAGAGCTCTCCAAATGCCAAGCATCTAGCTTTCCCCAGTTTTTGGATATTAAGAAAAAAATACATGTATAGAATTAATTTCATGCCAGATTATCAGAGTTTTCATCTTATTGCTACATCTTATTTCTAACTTCTTTTTTTTTTCTAACTTCTTTTTATACCTTGACCACCATATGTACATTGCTATGCTTTCAGCTATTATAAATCATGGGTGAGAAATAAAATGGAAATACTCTGAGACGATCACAGTTCAGCAGCGCACTGCACTTTCTCACTGCAGCCTTGGTGAACAGACTCGCTCTTTGGTCTGTTAATGAGACATACGGCTAAATCGTCCTGATACATTCACCTAACCACTCCATTCCTGAATTCTTCCCAATGATCTATCCGCTGGGCAGCCTCAGGAGTTGGACACACACCACCAGCATTTCCTGGATTTGTTTTTATTTTTCCCGTGCTAAACCACAGGGGTTTCAGCATGCTGTGAATATTCATGGCCATTTATTCTGTTATCTGTCAAAAGGGGATCCGATTTTCTCCTGGGCGCTATCTTGATGGCCAGGGCAAAGCAATTTGGAGGTTGACTACTTCATCAAGGAAGTGGTTGAATCTGGAAAATCAGGGCTCAGAAAAACAGTGTGACTCATCTTAGAAACTGCCTGGGCTGTCCCCCTTCTCGGGTCCAAGATACAACTTCGGGCTAGTCCAATAACCCCTGTTCTAAAGGTTAGAGTAGAAAGATAACGGATTGCCACAGTTCTTGGGTCTGCAGCTTCTGTTTCGCTGGTGCTTTGGGGGCAGGAAAGCTGAACCCTCTCCCATCTGGTTACCTTTGTGTCCTGTGCCATGTTCATCATTAGGAAGTAGAGGGAAAGGCAGCCCTTGTCCGATGTCTCACCCACAAGGACCAAGAATGAGAGAGTATTTCTGCTGTAGCAGAAAGATAGCCGAGCAGGGAGACCCAAGCTCTAATCCTGGGCTGTTGCTCTGTGGTTGTGAGACTTGGGACAGGCCATTGGGCCTGTTTTCCTTCATCTATAAAATGACACCAGATCAAATGACCTGTGAAGCCTCTTTTCCTCGTCCATCCTAGCTTTTCCTCATCCATCCCTTTGGAGGTAAGGTAAAGAATTGAATTGATAGTGACCTAGCAGGGTTATTTCTAATAGTAGGACTCCTATTAAGGGTGTTTGCAGCAAGACTGTGCTTATCATTCTTCTGAGATATATAGAGCCCCTACCAGACACTTGATAGAACAGTGATGAAAACAAAGATCCCTACCCTACCTTGCATGGAACCCAGCAGAAAGAGACAGACCCTAAATGACAAACATGATAACTACAAGCTTACATAATAGGCAACAAATTACTTACTTGGATAATTACAGCAAAAGCGCTCTTCAAGTAGATACCCTAAACCTGTGGAGGTTGGTTTAAAGGCTTTGATATTTCATTGCTCTCTTTAATCAACGAACTAGATTGCCCTGTTGTGGAAAGGGAAAGGGGGGTGGCCAAGGGGCCCTGGATTCTTGCCTTCAGAGTTTCGTTTACAAGTAACAAAAACCAATTCAAGCGGGATTAAGCACAAAGGGGGACTTTATACCAAGGATCCAGGCGTGTGTCACGGAACCCCAAGCTGACCCAGGACTGAGACGGGGGTGCCTGGGGTGCACGCTTGTAGGAGGCAACCAGGTTCGTGCAAGAGCAGGGCCACATCCAGGAGGAAGACCTTGGTCTAGTGTTTGAGCCCTGGCTGCCTTCCCACTGCCCAGGCCGAGGTTCCCTCCGCCACACCACATCAGGAACATTCTGTCGGGTAGCCCATATTCCACGCTAAGTTCACGTTGCTACAAAAAATGTTAAAGGCTTTACGATTTGGTGTTAGAAACGTTAATATCGATTTGACTCCGTCATTTTCTCTTCACATTTTGGAGCTCCTAACATTTCTTTCTAGGACTCAAACCATTTCAATGGCCCTGGGAGCGCATGCAGGCCCTGCCCCTCGCAGCTCACCCTAAACCCTCAGCCAAGCCGTCCTGATTGTTTCCTCAGTCCGAGGGCCCCAGGTGAAATCAATCCGATGGTATCTGATGGCCAGATTTGATAAAGGGGCCAGGTAAGAACCCGAGCCGCCTTGGGGCCCGGCTGGGAATCTCAAAGCAGACACACATTCGCCATTATCGCAGCCTCTGACTAGGCCAATTTCAGCAGAATCATTAAAAGTTGATGATTCTGCAAATGTCTTTTGTCTGCCGTGTTGTGCAGCGGGGGAAACGGGGAAGGGTAATTTTTCTCCAAAACAGAATTAAGCACCAGCCGAAGAAAGGCCGTAAGATAATCCTGCACATAACCTTAAACTGACCGTGAAATTCAAATGTAAGACTTTTCAGAAAAATTCCGGAGGAAAGGAGAGCTGGGGAAACTACTGAAATACTTAAAGGTCAGGAGATGGGGAAAGGAGATCCTGGAGTACTTTCACAAAAAATCAGAGTGCAAAGACCAGGTCTTAGAAATATTTCTCCCCCAACGAATTTAAACGCATTATGACTAATTTTAAGACACTGGACAGCATCGCTGGATGCATCCTTCTGTACCCAACTGGGCTGGAGTCCCACATCTCCTGCAAGGGGACAACACAGGCTGCAGAACCCAAAGGGTTCTAGATAAACAGAGAAGCAAACAACCTGACAGAAGACACAGCCTCCGTGTAGTCAGAACAGGTGGCAGAGCTGCGCTGAGCTGGAGCCCACGTTTCTGGATTCCCAGCCCCGAGTCTGCCCCTCCCACCCTTTACATAAACATAAGCTGACTCATTGGGGAAAACTCTAGGTCCTTTCTACAATCTGAGTCATATTTGTAAATAACTTGCTCACATGGATAGTTTAGAAAGCTAGTACTTAGATTCTGCTGTATTTCTTTTCCATAAAAGAAAAGCTTATGTTCAGTGAGTTGTGTTTGTTGAACTACTTCTTTCTGGTCATTTGTTGCAAGCCCACAAATGATCAGCATAACCACGGGACCTCGGAAAAGTGACTTATGGGCAGTTTCACATCATAAAAACCTCTTGCTATTACAGAACAGAAAAAAACGTCCGTGAGGTCAAAGAAGAGGGAATGGCCTCCATCTCTCAATGATACTGGAGGGGGCGTTTCTAACAAGTAGGTCAGTAGGTTGGAGCCACGTGAAATGTCTGCCTTCCCTGTTTCTCTCCACTGCTTTCCTGAGCAGGTCAGATCGTGCCACCTCCTCTCCCAGATAAAGCCATCACTGAGCATCCTCCCCAGAGTGGAGACTCTGGGGTCAGGAGTTTCTCAGCTCAGCATGGGGGATGCTGCCGGAATAAGGTGGTTCTGGTCCTTCCTCGGACCCAGCAGCCTGTCACTGTGGCCACCCGTACAGGTGCAGTGGTGAGGACCCCCGGGAGACAGGAGGCTTCAGGACCACAGGGCTCTTCTCAGACTCCTGGTCACCATGGCAGCCCCTCAGCTCACAGTACTGTTACCTCCGCAGAGGCTGGAGGCGGAGCTGGGGAACTACCTGCCCCACCTGTGCCCGTGGGGCTGAACAGCAGTGCAACCGAACAGCTCAGGCTGGGACTGGAACCCACTGTCTTTGAGACCACACACCTGGTCTCAGGACTTAATGAAGTTCAGGTTCTTGATGTCTCAGCCCAGAAGGAATTCAGCAAGAGGCAAAGTGATGGGTAAGAAGTGGATTTATTTAGGGGATTCCCTGGTGGTCCACTGGGTAAGACTCTGTGCTCCCAGTGCGGGGTGGGGGTGGGGGTGGGGGTGGGGGTGGGGGTGGGGGTGGGGGCGGGGGCCTGGGTTCGATCCCTGGTCAGGGAACTAGATCCCATAAGCATGCCGCAATTAAGAAGCCCGCATGCCACAGCTAAAGCTCCCACATGCCGCAACTAAGACCTGGTGCAGCCAAAATAAATTTAAAAAAAAAGAAAAAAAAGAAGTGGATTTATTTAGAGAGATACACATTGCATAGACAGACTGCAGACGTCTCAAAAGGCGAGAGCAGCCCCAGGGCATGGGGTCATCTCGGAAAGAGAGAGGGGCCCTGGGAGAAACACACTCCTCAGGCAGAGTGTGGGCCGTCTCAGAAGGCGAGAGGCCCTGAAACATGGGGTGGCTAGTTTTTATGGGCTGGGTAATTTCATAGGCTAATGGGTGGGGGGATTATTCCAACTATTTGGGGGAAGGGGCGGAGATTTCCAGGAATTGGGCCACCGCCCACTTTTTGGCCTTTTATGGTTAGCCTCAGAACTGTCATGGCACCTGTGGGTGTGTCATTTAGCTAATGTATTTCTCTTTTTTTTTTTGGCTGTGTTGGGTCTTCGTCGCTGCACGCGGCTTTCTCTAGTTGTGGCGAGCGGGGGGCTACTCTTCGTTGCGGTGTGTGGGCTTCTCATTGCGGTGGCTTCTCTTGTTGCAGAGCACGGGCTCTAGGCACACGGGCTCAGTAGTTGTGGTGCATGGGCTTCAGTAGTTGTGGCACGCGGGCTCAGTAGGAGTGGCTTGAGGGCTCTAGAGTGCAGGCTCAGTAGTTGTGGCGCATGGGCTTCAGTAGTTGTGCACACGGGCTCAGTAGTTGTGGCTTGCAGGCTCTAGAGTGCAGGCTCAGTAGTTGTGGCACGTGGGCTCAGTAGTTGTGGCTCGCAGGCTCAGTAGTTGTGCCTTGTGGGCTCTAGAGTGCAGGCTCAGTAGTTGTGGTGCATGGGCTTAGTTGCTCCACGGCATGTGGGATCTTTCCGGACCAGGGCTCGAACCCGTGTCCCCTGCATTGGCAGGTGGATTCTTAACCACTGCACCACGAGGGCAGCCCCCTAGCTAATGTATTACAATGAGCATATAATGAGGCTCAAAGTCTACTGGATGCCAAACCGTCTGCCATCTTGGGCCTGGCAGGTTCTAACCAGTATTTGTTGTGTCCTCAACAGCTATGTCAATCTTTTAAAGGTTGTGCCCTGCCCCCTTCCCTCCTGTTTCAGTTGGACAGGAGGGACATCCTGACAGTTTATGGCTTCCTACAGAGGGAGACCACCACCCTTGACAGACTGGAAAGTACCCCATGTTTCAGACCTCTGCCCTTCCCTCCCTCCTGTTTCTCCAAGTGCACGAGGCACCAAGGGAACTGAGACCAGAGGGGGGAAGTGAGGGGGACGCCAAGGGGGAACTTGGTGGCTTGACAGCCCTGACCGTGAAGCTTTCCTAATCCTATTGCTTGTGCCCCAATGTCTGAGCACTTGACTCTGGGGGGAAGAGCCTTGGCTTTTCAGATGGCAGCACCCAGTAGGGGGAGAGAGGGGCCCCAGGGGGCTTAGAAACTGTCACTCATTCACTGGTTCATCTGTCAAACACCCGCAGCGGGTGGCCACCGGGCAAGGCACCGGGGAGAGGAGTGTCCAGCACACAGACCTGCCTTCTGGGGCTGCCAGGACAGTGAGAGCCACGTGGCAGAGTTATGGGATACCTGGGAAGGTGTCCACAATGCGAGGATGAGTAGGAGTTCGCCAGATGCAGAGGAGATGAAGGTTGTGTTACCGAATTAAGTCCTATGGACCCGGCCTGGCCCCCAGCCTGGCCAGGCTCTCTGGTTCCTGTTCCATTCGGCTTCAAGCAGCCAGTAAGGAAGCCGAAGCTGAGATCAACACAGCACGAGCTGTATTCAGTGGCCAGAGACTGGAGAGGCGGGAGCTAAGTTCCCACATCAATTTCTCTCCCAGGTGGGGAGAGGGATTTAATTTTAAAGACAGAGAGGAGTGAGGCTGATGAGCCGGAGGCCTATGCATCACTCTATGGGGAAGGGGCGGGGCTCCTCCCGAGGGGCTGGGGTGTCACCCTCTTTTTATCCTTTCTTGGTCCTTAATGTCTGGTCCTGGCCGCTGGCAGGTGTGTCATTTAATATGCAAATATGGTAAAGTCAGCGTATAATGAGACTCACGGTCTGTTGGAGGTCAGATTCATCACCGTCTTGGTCCCAGCTCCTTCCATCTGGTTTTTTGTTTGTAGCTTCCTTTCTTATCTCTGGACCCTTTAACTTAAAGGTTTATGTTCACTCCTGCTACAGGGGTGGGGCGTGGGGTGTGGAGGGTTTTGAGGAAACACCTGGAGCAGCTCTGGCCACAGCTGGGGAGAGGTGGGCATTTCTGGCTGAGGAAGCCACAGGGTGAGGGCCGGCCGGGCACGTGTGTGCAGGTCTCCGCGTCCCGGTGTGGCCTCCACGCAGCCTTTACCTCCCAGTGAGAAGGCTGCTGTGACAGTCCAGACAAGAAGGGACGAGGGCCTCACATGGCAGAGAGGGGAGGGGGTGAAGGAGGAGGGTAAACCGCGGAAATGAGCGACGAGTAGGATGCCCTTGACTAAAAGGCTAACCTGCTGTGACCAAGGAGCCCTAACATGCCATGGATCAGGGGAGAAACACCTTTCTCTCTAATAGTCCTACACAGGGTCAGCAGGGGCTCTGCCTCACTCAGGGGCCTGGGCTGAGGTCGCCTGCCACTTCCACCTGGCTTCCAAAGAGGCCCTGGGTGGTACCATCCAGCTAGAGGTCAGGAGGCAAAGGGCATGGAGAATAGCTCACGGCGGCTTTACAGACCAGGCCTGGGCAGCACTGTCACTTCTTCTCACTTCTGCTGTTTCGTGGCCACTCCAGGCTACGCGGGAGACTGAGAAAGGTGCTCTAGCCTTGAGTCCAGGAGGAAAGAAGACTGGATTTTGGTGGACAGCCAACAGTCTCTGCCCCTGGAGATGATGACCGCTTGAAAAATGGGGACATCTGAGAGGAAAACCGGGTCCCAGCGTTCAGCTCACCTCCCACATGTCCAGAACCCCTCAGATTCCTCAAACCTCCCTAGAGGACCAGACTTTACCTCCAAGAGGACTGCCCCTGCCTCATCTCCCAGGGATGCTAGAGCAGTGAATCAAAGCTCTGGGGCCATGTTTGAAGTTATTTCTTTGGATCATCTGTGAGCTCCCTGTGGCTCTTTTTTTTTTTTTTTTAATTGAAATACAGTTGATGTACAATATCGTGTTAGGTATACAGCACAGTGATTCAGTTATACATACATATATGTACATATGTACATACATATACATATGTACATATATACATATGTGTACAGTATATATACTGTATAGCTGCCTGTGCTATACAGTAGGTTCTTGTTGTTAATCTATCCTATATATAGCAGTGTGTATCTGTTAATCCCAAGCACCTAATTTATCCCTTCCCCACCCCCCTTTCCCCTTTGATAACCATAAGTTTGTTTTCTATGTCTGCTTCTGTTCTGTAAATAAGTTCATTTATATCATTTTTAAAGTGATATCATATGATGTTTATCTTTCTCTGACTTCAGTTAGTATGAAAATCTCTAGGTCTACCCACGTTGCTGCAAATGGCATTATTTCCTTCTTTTTTATGGCTGAGTAACATTCCACTGTATATATATCACATCTTCTTTATCCATTCATCCGTTGAGGGATATCTACGTTGCTTCCATGTCTTGGCTATTGTAAATAGTGCCGCTATGAACATTGGGGTGCATTTATCTTTTCCAATTAGAATTTTCTCTGGGTATATGTCTGTGGCTCTACTTTTATTTATTTTTTAAAATAAAGTTATTATTTTATTTATTTATTTTTGGCCGCGTTGGGTCTTCGTTGCTGCGCGTGGGCTTTCTCTAGTTGTGGCGAGTAGTGGGGGCTACTCTTCGTTGCGGTGCACAGTCTTCTCATTGTGATGGCTTCTCTTGTTGTGGAGCACAGGCTCTAGGCTTCAGTAGTTGTGGCACACAGGCTCAGTAGTTGTGGCTCACGGGCTCTAGAGCGCAGGCTCGGTAGTTGTGGCACATGGGATTAGTTGCTCCGCAGTATGTGGGATCTTCCCGGACCAGGGATTGAACCCATGTCCCCTGCATTGGCAGGTGGATTCTTAACCACTGCGCCACCAGGGAAGCCCGGTGGCTCTGCTTTTAAAGCCACATACTTCTTCTGTGAGGGTGCTGGGATCAATTTTGCTAGATGTCCAGTTAAAGAAACAACACTCAACAAACAGCTTTCCCATGAGTAATACTAAAATGTTATTTTTGCGATTGTCCAAGAAGACAATGCCCATCCTCGTGGTAATGAAAACTACAAATATACTCACTACACAAGAGTTCCCAGGAACATCCTGGGCAGGACTCCTTAGATGGATGGGCCAGGGGACAAGACCAACACATACATCTCATCTGAGGTAGCACTAGGAAAAAATCTTGACACTTCAAGCCTAGAGCATTTTTTTTTAAGGCAGTTTCTGCTTTTCCCTTACCCACAAGCTTGCCTGGACTTTTCCTGAAGGAAAGTGGTTGGGGATAGATTTTGAGTGCCAAAATTTTGGTGAATGTATCAAAATAATGACACCTTGGACAGGCATGGGGTCACATCTAGATGTTATTTCCAAATTGCACATTATTGAGGGGCATGTGACCTTTCAGTTTAGAATATGGGTAAGTGGTTGCATTTATAGTACCAACACCTGGGATCCAATATAAAACTCCAGTAAATCCAGTCTGACTCTTTTAAGGTAGTCAGCCCTCATATATCAGAAGAAAGCCCAGGTTGTGGATTGTCTAACTTTGTTTCTCTCCTCTCTCCTTGTTAGGACGTTTTGTGGTTTCTTTACACACCTGGGGTAGGGATGGGGACCAGGAAAGGCCAGACTGCAGATACTCAGCTCTGGTTAGAAGTGTCGTTCATCAATAGCGAATTAGGAGGATGAGGAGGCCGGATCCAATGGTTTAAGTCGAGTCCTTGCGCTGCCCTCTGGACCTCGAGCCTGATCTGATACATGAATTACAGCCAGGATCAGACAAGGTGTTTCAGAGGAAACGAGAGCTTTTGCTCTATCACAGTGCACCTTGCCCTGCTCACTGTTGGATAACTCCTGCCCTTCTCTCTATCAGATCACGCTCTAGAGACCTGATCTGAGGGGCAAATACACATGGGCATAAAGCACTTAGTAAATGACCCATCCCTGAGGTAATAGCTTTATAACCCTAATGTCTCAGGCCAAAAAGAATGAACCCCTTATTCCAGAAGTTGGGATCTGAATGTAGCAAGTTCTATCAGGGAAAGGGTATAAATGACAAAGGAGGGAGTCCTTTAAGTTAGCGGTCCCCAACATTTTTGGCACCACGGACCAGTTTCATGGAAGACAATTTTTCCATGGACCTGGGGTTGGGACAGGGATGGTTTCGGGATGATTCAAGTGCATTACATTTATTGTGCACTTTATTTCTATTACTATTACATTGTAGTATATAATGAAATAAGTATACAACTCACCATAATGCTGACAGGAGGCGGAGCTCAGGCGGTAACGCGAGCAGTGGGGAGCAGCTGTAAATACAGATCAAGCTTCGCTTGCTCACAGCCGCTCACCTCCTGCTGTGCGGCCCGGTTCCTAACAGTCCACAGACCGGTAGCGGTATGTGGCCCGAGGGTTGGGTAGTCCCGCTTTAAGTCCTTGAAAATGGGCTACACGGATGGCAGCCTTCTCTCCTATGCCTGAGGTCAGCCTCGGCTGTTATTAAAAATCACCAGGACAATCCACCGTTAGTGCAAATCCCAGAAAGTCCTTGACTTCTGCAAGCATGTGTCTGTGTTTAGGCAATATTTTTCCCATCATCTTTTTTTACAGAAAGAAGCTTGGGATGCAACATAATAGATGGTGCAGTTGGTGTGCACAAAGCTAAGGGGAAAGGCTTCCACTGGAAGCAGTGGTTAAGCAAACAGACAGCTGGTCTCCTTTATTCCATTTCCCTTGTCTTTTGTTCACTTTCGAGAGGTTGGTTCGAGCTTGTTTACACGTGTCTTGAGTAAGGTATTCAGGCAAAGGTGTGGGCAGAAAGGAAAGGAAAATGAAAGTGAAGTGATGAAAAGCTAATGCGGAGATTTGGTAGGGAAGTTTTAATGATCACCACTATAAGGGAACTATTTTTCTTTTAAAACTGTAACTGTTTCTCATAAACATTCAGCAATATAACTCCCTTTAAAAATGTTTATGCAAATTCCATTTAGGATAGCATCTAAAACAATAAAATACTTAGGAATAAGTTTCACAAAAGAAGTGCAAGATGTGTATACTGAAAACTACAAAGATTGTTCAAAGAAGTTAAAGATGGAAATAAGGGGAAGGACATCTCATGTTCATGGATTGGAAGACTTACTATTAAGATGGGAATAGTACCCAAAGTGACCTACTGACTCAAGGCAATCCCTATCAAAATCCCAGCTGTTTTTTTGCAGAAATTGACAAGGTGATCTCAAATTCCTTCATAAATGCAAGAGACCCAAAGTAGCGAAAACAATCTTAAAAAAAAAAGAGTAAAGTTGGAGGACTCACACTTTCCTATTTCAAGATCTACTACATACCTACAATGATCAAGACTGTGTAGCACTCGTGTAAAAGTAACCATATAAATCCATGGAATAGAACTGAAAGTCTCAAAATAAACTCTTACTTTTATGGTCAACTGATTTTCAACAAGTGTGTCAAGACAATTCAATGGGGAAAGAATAGTCTTCACTACCACTAGTTCTGGGACAACTGGATATCTACATGCAAAAGAATTAAGCTGGACACCTAACCCACACCATATGCAAAAATTAACTAAAAATGGAGCGAAACCATAAATCTAAGTGTTAAAATTATAGAACTCTTAGAAGCCCACATAGGTATAAATCTTTATGACCTTTGATTAGGCAGTGGTTTCTTATATATGACACCAATAGTATAAGCAATAAAAAAGAGAAAATAGATAAACTGGACATAATAAAAATGCATTAAAGAATCCCAAAAAAACTTTTGTCCTTCAAAGGACATCATGAAAAAAGTGAAAAGACACTCACAATGGGAGAAAACTTTTGCAAATCATACGTCTGATAAGGGACTTTGTCATGGACTGAATTGTGTTCTCCAATACTTCATATATTTTTAAAAATTTTATTTTAAAAAAAGCATAGTTGATTTACAATGTTGTGTTTAATTTCTGCTGTTCAGCAAGGTGACTCAGTTCTACATATATATACACTTTTTCTTATTCTTTTCAATTATGGTTTATCACAGGATATAGTTCCCTGTGATATACAGTAGGATCTTGTTGTTTATCCATCCTATATAAAATAGTTTGCCTCTGCTAATCTCAAACTCCCACAAAAATTCGTATTTTGAAGCCCAAACCCCCAATGTGACTGTATTTGAGATGGGGCCTTTAAAGAGGTAATTAAGGTTAAATGAGATCAGAAGGGTGGGACCTAATCCAGCATGATTGATGTCTTCATAAGAAGAGGAAGAAACACCAGAGATGTGTATCCACAGAATAAAGGCCATGTGAGGACACTGTCTGCAAGCCAACGAGAGAGAACCCAACCCAGCTGGCATCTTTATCTTGGACACCCAGCCTCCAGAACTGTGAGAAAATAAATTCCTATTGTTTAAGCCACCCATTTTATGGTATCCTGTTTTGGCCGCCTGAGCAGACTAAAACAGACTTCGACCTAGAGTATATAGAACGATTACAACTCAAATATAAAGACAGGGACTTCCCTGGTGGTCCAGTGGTTAAGACTTCACCTTCCAATGCAGGGGGTGCGGGTTCGATCCCTGGTTGGGGAGATAAGATCCCACATGCCTTGGGGCCAAAAAACCAAAACATAAAACAGAAGCAATATTGTAACAAATTCAATAAAGACTTAAAAAAAAAAAAAGGTCCACATCAAAAAAAAAAGAAGAAATAAAAAGACATTCTAATTTAAAAATGGGCAATGGTTCTGAATAGATAGTTCTCTAAAGAAAATATACAAATGACGAAGAAGCACTTGAAAAGAGGCTCAACCTCATTAGCCATTAGGAAAATGTAAATCAAAACCAGGAGATACCACTTCACAATGACTAGGATAGCTACAATCAAAAAGACAATAAAATAGATAGCTAGTGGGGTAGTGAGGTGGATGGACCTAGAGTCTGTCATACAGAGTGAAGTCAGTCAGAAAGAGAAAGACAAATACCGTATGTTAACACATATATATGGAATTTAAGGAAAAAAAAAGTCATGAAGAACCTAGGGGTAAGACAGGAATAAAGACACAGACCTACTAGAGAATGGACTTAAGGATATGGGGAGGGGGAAGGGTAAGCTGTGACAAAGTGAGAGAGTGGCATGGACATATGTACACTACCAAACGTAAAATAGATAGCTAGTGGGAAGCAGCCGTGTAGCACAGGGAGATCAGCTCAGTGCTTTGTGACCACCTAGAGGGGTGGGATAGGGAGGGTGGGAGGGAGACGCAAGAGGGAGGAGATATGGGAACATATGTATATGTATAACTGATTCACTTTGTTATAAAACAGAAACTAACACACCATTGTAAAGCAATTATACTCCAATAAAGATGTAAAAAAAAAAAAGATAGCTAGTGGGAAGCAGCTGCATTGCACAGGGAGATCAGCTCCGTGCTGTGTGACCACCTAGAGGTGTGGGATAGGGAGGGTGGGAGGGAGACGCAAGAGGGAGGCCATATGGGGATATATGTGTACATATAGCTGATTCACTTTGTTATAAAGCAGAAACTAACACACCATTGTAAAGAAATTATACTCCAATAAAGATGTTAAAAAGAAAAAGTTAGATGCAGAGAAACTGGAACCGTCATACACTGTTGGTAGAGATGTAAAATAATGCGGCTGAGCAGTCTGGCAGCTCCTGAAAAAGTTAAACAGTTTCCATTTGACCCAGCAATTCTACTCCTAGGTATATACCAAGAGAACTGAAAACATATGTCCACGAAAAAAACTTGTATGTGAATGTGCATAGAAGCACTATTCATGATAGCTAAAAAGTGGAAACAACCCAAATGTCCATAAACTGATGAATGGATAAACAAAATGTGCTCAATCCATATGATGGAATAACATTCAGCCATAGAAAGGAATGAAGTACTGACACGTGCTGCCACGTGGATGAGTCTTGGAAACATCACGCTAATTGAAAGAAGCCAGACACAAAAGGCATCATATTCTATGATTCCATTTTTATGAAATGTCTGGAATAAGCAAATCTATAGAAAGCAGATTGGTGTTTGCCAGGGGCTGGGAGGAATGGGGAATGGGAATTACTCCAATGGGTACTGGTTTTCTTTTAGCATATCTGATTAAAATGTTCTGGAAATAGATAGCACTGAAGGTTGTACAACCTTGTGAATCTACTAAAAACCACTGGATTGTATATTAAAATTTTTTTTTTGTTTTTGGCCACACCACACGGCATGTGGGATCTTAGTTCCCTGACCAGGGGTCGAACCTGTGCAGTGGAAGCATGGAGTCTTAACCACTGGACCCAGGGAAGTCCCTGGATTGTATACTTTTTTTTTTCAATTTAATTTTATTTATTATTTTTTAATTTTTTGGCTGCATTGGGTCTTCGTTGCTGAGCGCGGGCTTTCCCTAGTTGCGGCGAGCAGGCTTCTCATTGAGGTGGCTTCTCTTTGCTGCGGAGCACGGGCTCTAGGCGCGCGGGCTTCAGTAGTTGTGGCTCGTGAGCTCTACAGCTCAGGCTCAGTAGTTGTGGCACATGGGCTTAGTTGCTCCGTGGCATGTCGGATCTTCCTGGACCACGGATCAAACCTGTGTCCCCTGCATTAGCAGGCAGATTCCTAACCACTGCGCCACCAGGGAAGTCCCCTGGATTGTATACTTTTAAAATCATTTATTTATTTATTTGGCTGCGCCGGGTCTTAGTAGTGGCACGCGGGATCTTCGTTGCCGTGTGCAAGATCTAGTTCACTAACCAGGGAACAAACCCAGGCCCCCTGCATTGGGAGTGTGGAGTCTTAACCACTGGACCACTAGAGAAGTCCCTGGATTGTATACTTTAACAGGTAAATTTTATGATGTGTGAATTACATCTCATAAAGCTGTTATTAAAAAACTAAAAACATTTATGCAGACATATAAATTAAAGGAATTTTCAAAATGTAAATACAGTAGCCAACATATTATTTTGTCCAGGTTAAAATACTTTGGAAAATCTCCAGGCCAGTTAATTTAATTTTTTTTTTTTTTTTTTTTTTTTTGTGGTACGCAGGCCTCTCACTGTTGTGGCCTCTCCCACTGCGGAGCACAGGCTCCAGACGTGCAGGCTCAGCGGCCATGGCTCACGGGCCCAGCCGCTCCGCGGCATGTGGGATCTTCCCGGACCGGGGCATGAACCCGTGTCCCCTGCATCGGCAGGCGGACTCTCAACCACTGCACCACCAGGGAAGCCCTCATTTTTGTTTTTGTTGTTGTTGTTGTTTTTGTTTCCCTGGTCTTTCTCCCCCTTCCCTGTGAGTTCTGTAGGATGATGGTTCCTTCCCAATTTTCTCCTTTGTCTAGAACTGCACCCAGAGGTGTGTTCTCAGCAAACAGCATGTGCTCCTCTTTCCCCTCCTCCATGCATTCTGAAGAGGGCAGAGGTCAGAGGGCGGTGCTGGCCTATAAGGTCTGATGCTCACCTCCGTCTGCAGGCCTGAGCATGTGGACCACTGCTCCTTTTTGTAGAGATTACATCACATGGTCTCAGCCTTCAAAGAACTCACATTCAGGGACTTCCCTGGTGGCGCAGTGGTTAAGAATCCGCCTGCCAACGCAGGAGACACAGGTTTGATCCCTGGTTGGGAAAGATCGCACATGCTGTGGAGCAACTAAGCTTGTGCACCACAACTACTGAGCCCATGTGCCACAACTACTGAAGCACGCGCACCTAGAGCCCGTGCTCCACAACAAGAGAAGCCACCGCAATGAGAAGCCCGAGCACCGCAACGAAGAGCAGCCCCCGCTCGCCACAACTAGAGAAAGCCCACGCGCAGCAACGAAGACTCAACGTAGCCAAAAAAAAAAACAAAAAAACAAAAAAACAAACAAAAAGCCTTACATTCAGAGGCATGTAAAATATGAATGATAACGTGCATTTGAGACCACAGGACTGAAGGCAGGGTGGATGCGAGATGTCGTTTTCAATGTGTATCCTTTTGTACTGTTTTTACCGTGTGTTATGGATGGAAGTGTGTACCCCCAAAATTCATATGTTGAAGTCCTGACCCCTGCTACACCTCAGAATGGGACTGTATTTGGAGACAACACTTTTAAAGAGGTAATTAAGGTTAAATGACATCATATGGTTGGGCCCTAACCCAATATTACTGGCGTCCTTATGAGAAAAGGAAGGGACACCAGGGATGCGATCCCACAGGGAAGGGGCCGTTTGAGGACAGAGCGGGAAGGCGGCCACCTGCAAGTCAAGGGAGAAATCTCACCAGAAACCAAACTTCCAAGCACCTTGACCTTGGACTTCCAGCCCCAAAACCATGAGAAAAAAATTTATGTTGGTTAAGCTGAAACTGCACAACTCAGATTGTGACTTGAACCCATGGGCCGGGACTCAAACCTGGCCAGAACCCAGATTGGGACCTGAACCCACTGTCTTTTCATTGAGATCGCACACCTGGCCTCAGGACTTAATGAAGATCAGGTTCTTTATGTTTCACTGCAGAAAGAATTCAGTGAGAGACAAAGTGATAGGTAAGAAGTGGATTTCTTTAGAGAGAGACACATGCCAGAGACAGAATGCGGTCTGTCTCAGAAGGCGAGAGGCCCTGAAATATGGGGTGGTTAGTTTTTATGGGCTGGGTAATTTCATAGGCTAATGAGTGGGGGGATTATTCCAACTAATTCGGGGAAGGGGCAGAGATTTCCAGGAATTGGGCCACTGCCCACTTTCTGGCCTTTTATAGTCAGCCTCAGAACTGTCATGGCACCTGTGGGTGTGTCATTTAGCTAATGTATAATATTAGAGTGAGTGCATAGTGAGGCTCATAGTCTACTGGAAGTCGAACCTTCCATCATCTTGGACCTAGCTGGTTCTAACCAGTTTTTGCTGTATCCTCAAGGGCTATGTCATTGTTTTAAAGGTTGTGTTCTGACCCCTTCGCTCCTGTCACCGGTCTGTGGTATCTTGTTATGGCAGCCCTAGCAAAGCAGTACACTTTGTATGTTTTTTCGATCTTTGTTTATCCCATAAGAATAATTACGGTAATACAAAGGAACTTGCAATCTAATTCAAAAACACAATGCTATAGACTGAATGTTTCTGTTGCCCCCCACCCCCCGTTCATATGTTGACACCTATTCCCCAATGTGTTGCTTTTAGGAGGTGGGGCTTTTGGGAGGTGGTCGGGTCATGAAGGTAGAGCCCTCATGAATGGGATTAGTGACCTTACAAAAGAGACCCCAGGAAACCCCCTTGCTCTTTCTGCCAAGTGAGAACACAGTGAAAAGACTGCCATCTACGAAGCAGGACTCCAATCCTCCAAATCTGTAGGCATCATCATCTTGGACTGCCCAGCCTCCAGAGCTGTGAGAAATATGTTTCTGTTGTTAATTAGCCACCCAGTCTATGGTATTTTTGTTAGAGCAGCCCGAATACACTGAGATACACGAAAAGATAATGAATGAACGAAATGAGGAAATACATTGTCAGTTAGCAGGTGAGTGGATGGAGGAATAGCCATCTCCTTCTCCTGCCCTCAAGCTCTCCCTCCTCCACAGGCCTTCCTCAGCCAGGCCTCCTGGCTCTGTCCACTCTGTGCTTTCCTCTCCCCGTCCTGCCTTTCAAAGTCCCAGCTCCAGGGGCACCTGCTTGGGGAAAAGCTTTTCCTACCAACCAGAGCATAATTTTGTTTTCCTCTAGACTCTAAGAGAAATCTCTGTCTCCAAGCTTCATTTTGAAAAAGATTTTGTCTTAGTCCCACTTATTTTGTCATGTCTGTGAAGACTGGGCCCACCCTATGAGTTTAGAAGGCTCTCCCTGGAAATACTTGTTTTTGGTTGACTGGGTCTAGTAGTTACCTCCAATCAGAAGACCAAAGAAGATAAAACCCCATCAGTTCCATCTACTTAGTTGCTTTTAAAAGAAATGTCTTGATTTTTCTAAGTATGGGTTTGAAGGGCTTGTTCCAGGAATAGGAATTTTATTTTTTATTTATTTATTTTTCCCATATTAAATTTTAATAGATATTGCCAAATTGGTCTCCAAAGTGACGTCATCCATTTGTAATCTCACCAGCTATGTATGAGAGGACCTATATCCCTACACTTGACGTTGACACATGTGAATGTTTGCCAATCTGATGGGAATAAACACGTCAAGTTAATCTGCGTTTCACTTTTTTACTACGAAGTTGAGCGTCTTGTAACATGTGTCTTAATCCTTTATAATTTCAGAAGAGGAGCTTTTAAAATGTTTCTACAGGTTTCATTTTAGTCTTTGCTAGAGTATAATTTTCCAAAAGGTAACATCATTACTCTCATGCAAATATAAAATGAAAATGCAGATGCTACAAGCATTTGCCAAACTAGGGCTATATCGGCAATTTAATACATTGCCAGTTTGGATCCAGAACTGGATAATGTCCAACAGGGCCATAAGCCTTTCAAAGCCTTTGGGGTTGTCTGTTCCATGGGAGAGAAATTAATTTGCATTTCCACTAGAGAAAAATCTACAAGTTAACCTCTGTTCCTATGGTCTTATAAAACAAGGAAATGCCAAGGCTAGTGTGCTGAAAAGGAACCCCTGGTAATCTCCTTGGCTCATTTCCAAGCATGTAAAACAATGCCCAGTCCCTTGGGACAGCGTTTGTGGGTGCACTAACCTAAGAAATGGGAGTCAGTGCTGCCAGCGGTGCTTCCTTGGAGTTGCTAGGCGACGCGGAGGAATCTGTGGATTTTGGTTGCCTATCTTCCCACGTTCTCAGCAATGGAAATAGATCATTTAAGGTTGGCTATCTATCTGTCTTGGTAAACTGAGGAAATTACTGGCCTCAGCCATCAGGAATTAAATTAATCATTCCTATCTCTAAAGGTGATTTTCCTAAATTCATTCTACCCATTCTCTAACTCCTGCTCATTCCTTAAAATTAAAAAAAACTATATTTAACAGAATACATAATTTTATAAGACATATCTTTCTTTAAACTTATAACAACATCCCCCCATGCTCCATCCCCCCACCCGTCATGGCTACTCCCCAACCTCTTTCAACTCTTTTTGTACTTTCTTCTGCTATTTACATCCCTATTTTAAAATAATAGGCTTATACTGCTAATTCTTTTTTTTTTTTTTTTTGCAGTACATGGGCCTCTCACTGCTGTGGCCTCTCCCATTGCGGAGCACAGGCTCCGGATGTGCAGGCTCAGCAGCCATGGCTCACGGGCCCAGCCGCTCCAAGGCATGTGGGATCCTCCCGGACCGGGGCACGAACCCGTGTCCCCTGCATCGGCAGGCAGACTCTCAACCACCGTGCCACCAGGGAAGCCCTATTGCTAATTCTTTATTTTTAATGTATATATTATCAATTCACTTCCTATCATGAAAGATGAGAAGTTTTTCTACCCTTCCCTTTCCACGAAACTCTACACTGGCCCCACATCCTCCCACCACAGCCATATTATATTTCATTAAAATCAACACTCAGTGATTATGTTATTTTGATTAAATTAATACTAAAGTATAATATAAGCATGTTATTTTAATATATAATCAAGAATATATTAATCATATATATTATATATTATTATATACAATAATATAAGTATGTTATTTTAATTAATCACAGCCAAGCCATAATTATATATGATTACATCTCTCTCTTTGTAAAACTTAATCCCCCTTGTGTTAAACATTTCTTCATTTTAAAAATTAGCCTAAGGGGAAAAGGGGGTGTGGGAGGAATTGGGAGATTGGGATTGGCACATACACACTATTGATACTATGTATAACATAGATAACTAATGAGAACCTGCTGTATAGCACAGGGAACTCTACCTAACACACCGTGGTGACCTAAATGGGAAGGAAATCCAATAAAAAGGGGATATATGTATATGTATAGCTGATTCATTTTGCTGCACAGTAGAAACTAACACAGCATTGTAAAGCAACTATACTCCAATAAAAATTAACTTTAAAAAATTGGCTTAGTTTTCTAGGTGTTCAAAGTAAATTATTTCTCAAACCCTCTGCCAGAGCCATCAAGCTCCTCTCAACCCAGTTCCTTTCAATCAGATGACGGTCCTTAGGTTTGTAAGTGTCCTGCTGCCTCGGGCTACCTGCACCACGCAGGACTGCTGTGCTGGGACCACGCTGACCCTTGTCCGGAGAGTTCCCTTTGACTCCCCTCTCTTGAGTTTTCTACTTCCTGGCTCCCATTTCCTCCCTCTTTTCACAATTTTCCATATTTCCTGATCAAGTATATTTGGCAAGCAAAGTTTTTGAAATATTTGAGTATGTCTTTACTGGATTAACACACTATACTTGATTCATAGTTTGGCTGGGTATAATATTCCTAGTCTAAAATCATTCTCTCAGATTTCTGAAGGTTTTGTTCCACTGTCTGCCAGCTTCCAGTGTTGTGGTTGAGGAGTGTAATGTTGCTCTGATTCCTCCTCTTTTGTTTGTGATCTGTCTCTCCTCCTTGGAAGGTTTTAGGGTCTTATTTTTACCCTGGGTCCTCTGAAATAGCAGGATGATGTGCCTCAGCAAAGGTCGTTTTTTGCTTGTTGGGCTATACCCTTTAAGTGGAATCCTTAAATTTTAGCTTTCATTGAAAGTGGGGCCTTGTTAACATCAGTAGTGGTGATGAAGTGAAAGAGGGGGATTCAAAATGTAATCTAGTGAGTAACAATCAGAAATCATGCCAGGATAAGAGGAGTACCCCTACTCTTATTGGTCCAGTGGTGGATGAATATGCAAAGAAAACATTTTTAAGCCAAATCATGGGGACTCAGCAAGAACAGAATAATTTGTACCTTGGGAGGATTCTAGTTTACGGAGATTCTTCTAATTTATCAAAATCCTCTTTCTACTAAGAAGCTTATTATTGAAATAGAAGGCAGAGTATGTATCAGATGTAGATCAGCAATCTTTCAGAGCTCATTAGAGTGTTTCAAGGCTTTGTCCTTTGATTTAATACTATTGTGGTGTAAGTGAAAGGACCATCTATTTTGTGGGGGTTATTAGTATAGGTTCCCTGTCTCATAAAGAAATGAAACAAACCAGTTGCAAAGTAGGGAAAGAATCTGGAACAGGACATGGCTCCTTTGTACATTTCCTAACTGTGTAATTTTCGTTGGCACATGTGTAGACTCACAAGCACTGCCGTTTGATACAATTTCTCCGATTATAACTTTTTTTTGAAATGCAAAAAGCGCTAAGAACATAAGATTTACTTTTCCCTCCCTAGTTCTCCTGTCTCTTTTGGCCTCATTCTTGTGCCTTAGTTTCCCAGGGAGAAGAATCTGATCTGGTTGAGGCTGCATAGTCCCTACGAGGGGAATTTCTAAGGAGATGGACGTGAGCTGTATTTGGCTGGACTCTTTCCAAACATGTTAACATTCTTTATGTAAGTACAGACATAGGGGGGAGAATGCAAGCAGAGGTTAGATGAACTGTCCTAGAGTCTAGAAGGGGATGCCAGGACTCTCCCGCTGCACCAGTCCCTGAAGAGGGTGCTTTTAATGGCTACATTCTTTTTTTTTTTTAAACTGCTGCTTTTATTTTATGTTATTTATTTATTTATATTTTTGGCCATGCGGCGCAGCATGAGGGATCTTGGTTCCCCGACCAGGGATCGAACCCAAGCCCCCTGCAGTGGAAGCATGGAGTCTTAACCACTGGACCGCCAGCGAAGTCGTGATGACTGTATTCTAACTAAGCCACAGATCCGTAGAGTCCTGTGATCCTTGGAGGGCAGACAGTGGTTGTAGTGTTGGCAGTAACTTACCTTGAAAAAAAATATATATATGTATATTTTAATCCTCACTCTAAATACAGCATCAGACACCCTAATGCTAAGCACAGAAACACACTCCAGGGGTGGCTAGGGAGCATATAATCAAATGCCCACACTCCAGCTGTCTTTCTCTCTAATCCACAACAGAGAATTTGTTAATTGGTCCAATGGGTGTTAGAAAAGTGATTTTATTGTTGACATTCGTTTCGTTTGAGAGATGGGTTGGCTAAAATTTAGCAAGCCCTTCACCTCTCATCCCTGGAACGGTATCTAAGGCTTGAACTGAATGGTCCTATGTCCAACTTCTGACTCAGGGGATTCTGGTTGACTGATGCCAACCAGGGAATTACTTCTGGGACATGGTTGTGGTTTTGTCTTGACATTAACATATAATGCCAGGTGCGGTGAGACCTGAGACTTAGGGAGCTTAAAAAGCACAGTGTAGGGGCTTCCCTGGTGGCGCAGTGGTTAAGAATCCGCCTGCCAATGCAGGGGACACAGGTTCGAGCTCTGGTCCGGGAAGATCCCACATGCCGCGGAGCAACTAAGCCCGTGGGCCACAACGACTGAGCCTGCGCTCTAGAGCCCGCGAGCCACAACTACTGAGCCCGTGTGCCACAACTCCTGAAGCCAGCGCGCCTAGAGCCTGTGCTCCGCAACAAGAGCAGCCACCACAATGAGAAGCCCACGCACCGCAACGAAGAGTAGCCCTCGCTCGCCACAACTAGAGAAAGCCCGTGCACAGCAATGAAGACCCAACACAGCCAAAAAAACCCAGAAAAAAAAAGAAAAACCAAAACACGGTGTAGGACTATATTGGGCTTTCTTTTTATGTTCAATACATGTTTGCGTTTGGTCTGTGACTTGCTTCCATTCAAACAAATTACCTTTTGTTAAGTGTATGGGGCTGGGGGTGGGGTGGGGGGACCTTCAGCCCTGACTTATCTCAAACCAGTGGTGGCTACTGACATTTACCAAAAAAGAATCTACCAGTTACGCATGACCACACTGACTAAGGTCTATTTTCAATAGTGGTTCATGTGGTTAGGTCATGATTCGTGACTTACTAACCTCCTTTCTTGGATTTAAAAGTGAAAAATGAGTCCAGGGGCCTCTGCTCTTCTATGCTCCCCTGTGCTTGAGAGAATGTCTTCACCACCTGAAAGCACCTTCAGAACTGCCGGCAGAGAAAAGAGATGTCGCACGTGTGGCCAGGGCCAGGGTGGGATTAACCCAGAGGTGATTGTAACAGTTGCCATTTGGAAGATGTACGTGGGGCAAGCCCTGTGGTAGGTGTGAGACTTAGCTTACCTCATTTAGGCCTTGTAACATCTCAGTGAGACGCGCATATTCCAAACAAGAAATGGAAACTGTAAGAGGTTAAGGAATTTGCCTGTGGTCTCACGGCTGGGAAGTGGGGAAGCAGAATTTGGAATCCAGGTCTGCCTTCTTTGAAGCCCATGGAACTTGGGTGACGGCTCTAATCTTCATCGAAAGTAATGGTAAGGAAAAAAAGTGATGTTACTCTTCTATGAATCAGACTGAAATCAACTGAGTGCACATTAACGGAGAAAGTGTTAGTTTGTGATTCAGAAAAGCCTAGGAACAAATGCTGGTTCTGCCACCTACCAGATGCGTGCTATTAGCAAGTACTAAATTTTTCTATGGGCCTGAGTTTCCTCATCTGTAAAATGGGACTCATTTTACTTTCTTTTCAAATTGATTGTGAAAAATGAGTGATATTGGAAATACAGCAAGCACTGTACTTAATGCATAGTGGTCCTCCTCCTGTGTTCTTTCTCCCTTGGGGGAATATCCCCTTGGTAAGATACGGAGGCAGATATTAAATTCATTCATCTTTGCATCCCAGGAATTTCAGATGGCGCTAGCCTGTTGAACATTCTCACTGAATGTTTTTTGACTTAACTGATCTAGAACGTGTTCTGTGACTGATTGTGAGCAGGGCTTTGAGCCCTCGGGGAGGAAGGCAGTGTTATAGGAATATGCAGACAAGCACAGGGGGGACTTTCACTGCATGTTAAGATCAAATGGGCAGTCAGGAGTGGAAATACAATCCATGCCCTAAAGGACAGGGCCACCCTTATTCCTGATCTAAGAGGAAACAAAGTCGTGATTTGGAGAAGTCATAAAGCTAAATATGTGAGCCGACAGTCAAGTCAAATAGGAGGACCGGAAATACTGTTCAAAAGAAAACCAGGGGCTTCCCTGGTGGCGCAGTGGTTGAGAGTCCGCCTGCCGATGCAGGGGACACGGGTTCGTGCCCCGGTCCCGGAAGATCCCACATGCCACGGAGCGGCTGGGCCCGTGAGCCATGGCCGCTGAGCCTGCGCGTCCGGAGCCTGTGCTCCGCAACAGGAGAGGCCACAACAGTGAGAGGCCTGTGTACCGCAAAAAAAAAAAAAAAAAAAAAAAGAAAACCAGTAATTTCACAAACATATATTGTTTAGGATTAAAAATTTTTAACTATTACATTTAGTATCTAATTGGAAACTAATGGAGGATTACAGATAACAAAACTGACAATTTTATTAAGAATTAAATAGCATGGTTGTGAACAGAAACCAAACATGTTCTCTTAGGAGTTCCTCAGTGCTTCAGGTCTAAGTCTTGAAATATTCAGTTTTTCATTTCCAATTCCTCTTTCGTTTTCAGTTTTTATCCATTGCATGTGTGAAGGGAAGATCAAGGGGCAAGAGAGGAGGTGAGAAGGAAACTGACATGGCAGTCTTGGCAGGGACACAGGAGTCAGGGCTGGGGGTCTAGAGAGGATTCCCAGCCCAGAGCCAACCCCAAGTAGAAGCAATGATGATATAGATGGACTTGTACATGCAGCTTCCCTCCACTCCTGGAGAAGAGGCTTTTAGTGTTTCTTAACAAACCTGTGGCCAATTTGGTCAGCCACCTGACAAAACCCTAGCTCTAACCGTAACCTGACCCTAAGTCTAAGCAAATCGTGGTGATGAAGTTTGGATGAGTGGCGTGCTTTCATTTCTTAATGCCCATCATTGCACAGCAGGGCACGCTTCTGTGCCGGTGTCCCCATGTTTTGTCAGATGGCCAGTCAGAGCGGAGCAGACAGCCACTGGGGTTTGGGTGCTCTCAGAGCAGAGACATGTGTCAGAGGCCAGGCCTGCGTCTACAGATATGCTTTGCCAAGGGTGTTAGACTAAGGGACTAGCATCTTTTCTTAAGGCCAGGCAGTATATTTAGTGGGGTGTTTGTATCCTGTGTAGGGGAGCACAAGTATCTTTGAAGTTCCTCTTGTCTTAACTTCTCTCTCCACTTTCCATCTTTCTACTACAGGGAAATTATTTCAGCATCTAGCAATCACGTCCCCCTTCTTCTAACTGCTAAAGTATAATTTTCAAAAAGTTAAAAGCCTACCTCTTATTGCAAACATAAAACGAACACAGACCAACGATTTTATTCAACTCATTAATTAATGATGAAACCAGTAAGATGTTAAGACTAGTTCAAAGGAGAATTTGAAATAGGTACAGACACAGGTATTACTCAAGAATGCTGAAGTGAATTTGCTAACATGCAAAACTGACTAGTATCCTAGAGGGGGTGTCTCTACGGACCGAAGTTTATTTGCATTGCTTTGGACAATAATTGTTTGTATTACTATCCATTTTCTGCAAGTTATCTTTTTTTTTTTGCGGTACGCGAGCCTCTCACTGTTGTGGCCTTTCCCGTTGCGGAGCACAGGCTCCGGACGCACAGGCTCAGTGGCCAGGGCTCACGGGCCCAGCCACTCCGCGGCATGTGGGATCTTCCCAGACCGGGGCACAAACCCGTGTCCCCTGCATCGGCAGGCGGATTCTCAACCACTGCGCCACCAGGGAAGCCCTACAAGTTATCTTTTCAAGTGTACGATTCAGTGGTTTTCAGTATATTCACAATGTTGGGCCAGCATCACCCCATTTTCCAAAACATTTTCACCACTCCAAAGGAAACCCTGTACCCATAAAGCAGTTACTCTTAATTTCTCCCATTCATCTCTCCCCTCAGCCCATAGCAGTCACTAATCTACTTTCCATTTCTATGGATTTGCCTATTCCGGACATTTCATATAAATGGAATCATATAATATGTGCTTCTCCGTGTCTGGTTTCTGTTTGGTATAGTGGGTTTCAAGATTCATCCATGTTGCATTGAGGCATATGCCAGTACTTCATTCATGGCTGAATAATACTCTGTTGTTTGGATATAACAGATGCTGTGTACCTATTCATCAGTTGTTGGACATTTGGGTTGTTGCCACTTTTTAACTATTACGAGTAATGTTGCTATGAACCTTCATGTAAATTTTTGCATGAACATAGGTTTTCTTTCTTTTTAAAAAATTGTTTATTTATTTATTTATTGGCTGCGTTGGGTCTTAGTGGGCTCTTCGTTGTGGTGCGCGGGCTTCTCTCTAGTTGTGGTGCGTGGGCTCCAGAGCACGGGCTCAGTAGTTGTGGCGTGCGGGATTAGTAATACCCCGTGGCATGTGGGATCTTGGTTCCCCAACCAGGGATTGAACCGGCGTCCCCTGCATTGCAAGATGGATTCTTAACCACTGGACCACCCGGGGAATCCAGAACATAGGTCTTCAATGTTTTCCTTCTCTTGGGTATATATACCTAGGAGTAGAATTGCTGGGTCAATAGTAACTTCATGTTTAACTTTTTGAGGAACTTTCAAACTGTTTCTCAAAGTGGCTACACCATTTACATTTCCAACAGCAATGTATGACAGTTCCAGTGTCACTAACACTTGTTAGTGTCCATGTTTTTTCTTCTTTTAATTACAGCCATCCTCGTGAGTGCAATGCGGTATCTCACTGTAGCTTTGATGTGCATTTCCCTGATGGCTAATGATGGTGAGCATCTTTTCATGTGCTTATTGTCTATTTGCATATCTTCTTGGGAGAAATCTCTGGCTATTTTCTTTTAATATTCCAGTTCACCAATGCACTTTGTGTGATCTACTGTTATACCCATGTGTGGAGTTCTCAGTTTCAGGTATTGTATTGTTCCATTCTAGGATTTCCATTTGACCTCTGTGTGTGTGTGTGTGTGTGTGTGTACACACACACACACACACACACACACATATATATATATCTCCACTTCTTTGCTGAAATTCTCTATATTTTCATTGCAATTCTTGAACTTATTATTTACATATATTCTACTCTGTATCTGGTAACTCCAATATCTGGCTAGTTCATGAATTTGTTACTAATAGGTTTTGTTCTTTTCTCTCGATTTTTAGTCATGTGGTCTTGTTTCCTCTTATGCCTGGTAACGTATTGATGCTGAATATGGAGTATGAAAGACCATGGGAAAAAAAGTGAGTCTTTGGATGGTGCTATCATCTGTTGGGAGAATTTACTTTTGCTCCTGGTGGGTCATTAAGGTTGGGGGAAGCATTTGAATCAGGCATTGGGATGCTTGTGGGCTTGGCAGGTCTAGTCTTTGTGAAGGCTTGTCTTCTTCTGGGTCTTCTCTACTCTGAGGATGTAACGCTTTGGGGATCCTAACTCCAGTTTTTATCTCTCTGGCCCTGTAAATGTCCAGAAGGTGTGCTTGGCTTCTTAGTCTCCGAGCTGCCACCTGGAATCTGCAAATACTTAGAGGGGAAGAACTTGATCATATGTCTGGCTCACCTCCTCAGATTCTTGCCACCTCAAGTCCTTGCTGCCACAGTAGTTCTCTCATGACTTGAAGAAACAGATTTAAAAACAATACTTTGTCCAGCTTTTATGGTGGTTCTCAGCAAGAGGATTGGTCTCCCACAATGAAGTTTCCCACATTTCTCAATGCAAAGATGCATGTTGTGGTTGTAGGGTAGTGGTCTTGATGGCCAGGGGTATGGTATGCTTGTGGGGTGTTGGTTGAGTAGGTTGTATATAATATACCAACTCAAACATTCTAATCTCCTAAGCCTTCAAACCCTTTCCTTAGTCTACAATATGCCAGAGAAGTTTTAGCATCTCATCCTCATTGAATTTAGGCCATTGTTAAATCCAGGCTTCAATAAACCAAGGAATCAAACCTTAGAGCCACTCAGATGTGCTGAATATAACACATTACATCAGGAGTCCCGAGTGAGTGTATATACGTTCGTAAATCTTGCTGATTCCAACCTTACATTTCATCCCTCTTGGTGTAACACTGTAGATTCCATTCCTATACATGACCCTCAGCTTCCTCTCAATACACATGGGCAAGATATTCCAACTTCCTTGGTGTATAATCTACCTCCACCTCGTCCCCAGCAGACCTTGCGGTTTTCTTCTGGGCTCAGCTGGGAGTTTATTCTTGCTATGGGCCTGGAGTCAATGAGGTGCTAGGTGCGGCATGTTGGATCTTCATTGAGGCATGCGGGATCTTTGTTGCAGCATAGAGGATCTTTACTTGTGGCATGTGGGATCTTTTAGTTGTGGCATGAGGACTACTTAGTTGCGTCATGTGAACCCTTAGTTGCAGCATGCACGCGGGATCTAGTTCCCTGACCAGGGGTCGAACCCAGGCCCCCTGCATTGGGAGTGCAGAATCTTACCCACTGGACCACCATGGAAGTCCCTCTATTACACATTTGTTTTAATAACTTTTGTTGATAATGTTTTGGATAATTTTGTCAATATATGTTCTAATTCTGTTGTTCTCTGTCTCCTCTTCATTTCTTTGAGTTTCTGCATTCCACTTTTTAAAAAATTGAGATATAATTGACATAAAACGCTGTGTAAGCTTATGGTGTACAACATACTGATTTGATACATTTATACTGCAATATGATGGCCATTGTAGCGTTAGCTAACACCTCTATGGCATCACACAGTTATCACTTTGTCTGTGTCCACCCAAATATTCCCATCACAATCTATGGTCCTGCTCCTTCATGGTCAGTGTCCTAATCTTAGCAAGAGAATCTGCTGAGGTTGAACACTTAAACTTTGCAGTAAAGGGAAAAGAATCTGAAAGAGAATGGACATAACTATCTATCTGAATCACTGTGCTGTACACCTGAAACTAATACAATATCGTAAATCAACTATACTTCAGTAAACCAACCCCCCCCAACTTCGCAACAACTTTGTAACCTGAACAATTATATTTAGGATCTGAGGATGACCCCTGTGTGTCCTGCAGCTGTACCCTATAAAGGATTCTTTGAATGTCACCATATCTGTATATTGAGATTGAAATTTAAAACTTCATGCTTATTTTAAAAAAAAAACTCTTCAGGGCAGTGAGAAACAGCCATCTCACTCTACACTCGTTGTAATTATCATCATTGTCATAGCAATCAGTGTAACAGCAGCAACGGCCCTCCACGCCTTGTCCCCCATCTGCCCGTCACACTACCACCAGCGCTCACTTGAGTAATCCTGTGGCCGCTCTATGTCACAGATTACCACACCCCTTTTGCTCCCAATGCATGCACAAATATGTGAGTAGCCCAGCCAGAATTCCATATTGAGGAACTGTGTGTGCTGGGGACCTTCCTGGCATCAGTCAAGGTCCGGGCAGGAAACAGAAGCCAACTCAAGAGACCTGCTACTGAGCAGGCGTGGGCAAGATTAGGAAGCCACCTGTATGAGTTTGCTAGGGCTGCCATAACAAAGTACCACGAAGTACGTGGCTTAACAACAGACATTGTCTCACACTTCCGGAAATCCGAGATCAAGGTTGGTTCCTTCTGAGGGAAGGACCTGTTCCAGGCCTCTCTCCTAGCTTCTGGTAGTTCTTTGGCTTGTGATAGCCTAACTCCAATCTTCACGTATAATCTCCACATGCTGTTCTCCCTTTGTGCCTGTCTGTGTCCAAATTTCCCATTTTATAAGGACACCAGTCATACTGGATTAGGGTCCACCCTAACGAGCTCATTGTAACTTAATTACACCTTCAATGACCCTATTTCCAAATAAGGTCACATTCTGGGATGTGGGCTTCAACGTATGAGTGTTTTGGGGGACACCCCTAACACCAACCTTGAGTGCCCAGAGATGAGTGACGGTGGGAAGCTGTTACCACCTGTGCTGGATACTCTCCACTGGCCCCTCCAGTTCCCCTCTCCAACCTTCACCTTGCCCTGTGCCCAGGAGCCCGATCTCTACAGACGGCATCGCCGGGGCTCCCTTGCCTTTTGGCTTCTACTTGACTTGGCTAATGGGCACAGGCAGGAGCCTCGTGGGTGGGAGGAGAGAGAGGTCAGTGCACCATACCCCACAGGACCCTTCCCATCCTCTCCCAGCTGCTTTCATAGATCACTTTCCGTGATTTAATGTCACGTAGTTTATATTTACTATTTGGCAGATATTAAGAGCTTAATAATGTTTAAAATATGGGTGAGTGTATATGTGGATTGTTTCACTTCCAAGAACTTCTGTACATTTAGTAATAATAGCTGACATTTATTGTTTATGTTTGTTCTAAGCACTTGAATATATTATACACTGGATAGTACCTATAAAGGAGGTGCTATGATTATCCCAATTTTAGAGCTGAGTAGACTGAGACTCCCTGAGTTTCCTATCTTGCCCAAGGTCAAGGTTGCACAGTGAACTAGTAGCAGGAATGGGATTTGATCTAGGGCAGTCTGTCCCTAGAGGTATGCCCTAAACCACAAAGACATATGTGCTGATCTGCTCACTAGACCTGCCCTCCCGACTTGACCTTGTGCCAAACACGTTCATTTTCCAAGCCCCAGTCAAACCACGGCTGTTCTGCGGGGTTTTCTCAGTCCCCTCCCAGAGGAACTGACCCTTCATTCTGTGCACCCCACTGTCCCCAGCATGATGCCCACGACACTTTGTGCCTGCTTTCCTACCTG
Organism: Monodon monoceros; assembly: GCF_005190385.1. Lineage (NCBI taxonomy): Eukaryota > Metazoa > Chordata > Mammalia > Artiodactyla > Monodontidae > Monodon > Monodon monoceros. The sequence continues at coordinate 5,460,393 of NW_021703775.1, forward strand.
AGTCCTTCAGGGCAGGAACCCTGTTCCACTCATGTCCGCAGTTCCAGGGCCTGGCAGCGCATCTGACCGTCGGGGGTGGGTGTCGGCAACTATTTCTGGAAGGAATATTTTCTAGTCATCCCTGCCCACCCTGAGCGCTCAGCGGCACCCAAGTCCCCCTGAGAACAGCTGACTCCCTCCCTCAGTTGTGCTCAGGGGATATTTGTCCATGGCCTGCACTTCTGGACCACAGCTGCCCCTGCCCCCTGGGTGGGCAGTCCCGTTTGTCCTGGGCTCTTACCTGGCTTCTCACATGCTGGGTCACATATGGGCTTCTTATCCTCTACAAACAGATTCCTTGGCCTCCAGTGAAGCAGTTCTACTCAGTTCCCAGGAATCTTGTGGGAGCTTTACTTCAGTTTTGTCCTAATTAAGTCACATGTTGTCAGGGGTCCCTTTGTCAAAACCCGAGGGTCGTGTTGGAGTTTCTTTCCCTCTCTTTCTAGGATGTTGGATTTAACTGCTTCCTTGAGGAGATGCCTCGGAGTCCCCCTCAGCTGTTCAAGGCCAGCGTCCACGTGTCTATTTCTACCACGCTTTGAGGAAATACTTTTAAAGCCCTACCTGCATATTCGCTATAGCTTTTCTTTACTATCACCTACTCCATACTTCCCAGCTTTTCAATTCTCTGAGAACCAGCGTCCCTGGTTTCGTTCCTGGGTAGGGGACCTGCAGGGGAGCCCTAATACCGGCATCTTCTGTGCCCACGAGGGGCGTCCGGTGTTGAGTTTGGTGTGAACCTTGCCGCAGGGTCCTACAACATCGCCGCTGCTTTAGCAGCTCCGAGGGATCCCTCGTGAGATCACGGAAAACGTACGCTCAGCGTTTAAAAAATTCGGAAAATAATTTTTAGCTTTTAACGCTATTTTCTGGTTATTTGTAAAAACGTTTCTTGTTATTTTAAGTGCCGTGTTATTCCAAACACACGTGGATTTCCTGGGGTGCATTCTGTCCCCCCAAAGATAAATGCCCTAGCTCGGCAAACTGCAGCTGGGACAACAAGATGTCTTTTTCACCATCGCCTCCTCTTCCTCCTGCTGCTCTCCGGGCTGCCTCCCCGCAGGGGCGTTGGAGAGAAGAGGGGCCGCGGCGCCCCCCGCGAGCGTAGGAGGAGAGGCGGGGAGCCCGGCGGCCGGGATTGGACTTCCTCCCTCCACTCCGGAACTGCGCTGGAGCCGCCGGGACTCGGAAACCCTGGCGGCGCCGCAGGAGCCGGCGGGGTGGGCGGGGCGCGGCCGGTGGGCGGGGCGCGGCGACCCGTGGGCGGGGCCGGGGCGGGGCCTGCGCGCTGGCTGCGCGGGCCGCGAGGGGCGAGCTGCGACCGCCGCGCTCCCTGGACTCACGAGCGCAGGGCGCCGGCTGGCTGCGCTCCCCTCCGCCGCCGCCTCCTCCTCCTCCCGAGTGGGCTTGGCCCGGCGGCCGGGGCGATGTGAGCCGGGGCCCGCGGGCGCGGCCGGACCTCCGCGATGTGGCTCAAGCCCGAGGAGGTGTTGCTGAAGAACGCCTTGAAGCTCTGGGTGACTCAGAAGAGCAGCTGCTACTTCATCCTGCAGCGGCGCCGCGGGCACGGCGAGGGGGGCGGCCGGCTCACGGGTAAGGGGCGCGCCGGGGCGGGTGGGCGCAGCGGCCGGGCCCGGACCTCGCTCCCCGCCAGGCCCGCGGCCCCAGTCCGGGGCTGCGGCGCAGGTGGCGGTTTTGTGGGAGACGCCGGGCCGGCCCTGCCTCGGGCTTGTTTTCCTTTCTCCTGCCTCTCTCCTGCAAGCTCCCGTCGAGGTGGTGGCAGAAGGGACTTGCGGGCTCGTGCGTTTTCCCGGGCGGGGCAGATGCCTTCGCCGCCTGGCCCGGTGACGGCCCGGAGACCAGGCTTGGCTCGGGAAGCGAAAGAGAGACGCCGGCTGGAGCGAGGGCCGCCCGGGGAGGAGTGGGGCCGTCGTGCGGGGCCAGGTGACAGCGGGTGCGCCCCGGCCATCTGGACGCGCCCGAGGCTCCAGGTGGTGTCGCGGCTGGGGACACACGGCCGGCCCACGGTGGGGCGCAGCTCGGGAGGCTCTGGCAATCCGGGACTGTCGGGCGGGTGAACGGGGCGGGCCGGACGGGCCTGGGACGGTCTCCACGCCCGGAGGAGGAACGCAGGTGGTACGAATCGCGAGCTCGTGATCTTAATAGCAGAACTGAGCAGGTCAGTTCCCCGCCCCCATCCCTTCACTTTCCTCCTAGGAATGAAAGGAGGAAAAAAACTCAGGCTTGTAAAATTTATTTTTTAAAAAAGCATTTTTTTTCCTCTAAAAGTTATGGTCCAAAACTCCTTGAAAATCAGGCCTTTGGATAACTTGCATTAGCTGGGACACCTGTTTAAAAGGTCAACTGAGGAACAATATGAGGCTTTTCCAGTTGTATCTAGGGAAGCTATATGGAATTTCAGATTTTGGAATCTGAAATAAGAGGGACTTTAGATCTTCCCATTTTGTCCCTCCTTATGCCGAGGAGGAGACCAAGGCCAGGGAGAGGGCAGTCCAGGGGACGAGCTTGGATCCCTGGGCCCATTGTTGGTGACTGCTGCCTGTTTATTCTGGGGGAGGCCTTCCTGGAGTAAAGGCTACGGGGAAATGCGATTCATACGTCCTGAAAGGGCAGAACCAGGGCATTACCCTTCCCATACTTTAGGCCGGGGAGGCCGGAAAGCAGGCAGTTGGATTCGGTAGGGAGGGTAGACTTCACTGAGCCTCAAGGAGTCAGCCGGAGTTGGTGGGATTTCTGGATGGAAGGGGCAGTGGGGTGACCTGTGGTCATGGTGGGCAGCAGGTGGGCCTGCTCTACGAGCTCAGTGAAGCTCTGAGTGGGGGAGTTAGTGTAGGAGGTTGGGTGGGCCTCCTGGGCCCCTGGGCAGCACAGTGACACTTAGTGCCTGGGCTCTTGGGAAACGGAGGCTGGTGGCGCCCTGTGGGGCTCATCAGAGGCGAAGAGGCCAGAGGAGGGGTTCATCTCCCCAGTCCTTTGAAGGCTGTGTATCTTAATCATTGGTGCGTTAAACACAGCACCTGGCTTATAAATGGTCTCCTTTACTAGAGGGTGAGGACAGGGCTTGAAGATTTGTGACACAGCAAACATAGGAACGTCGGTCCAGCAAACGTTCATTGACTTAGTTCGGCGCACACTGACTGTGGGATGCTCCTCCTGTGGCTACTTTGGGAAGGACTTCAGGTTATTCACCATCCAGCAGGGGAGGTGGGTCCAGACCTGGAGGGCAAAGCCTCAGATCCCGTGCCTGATGGAGGTTCAGGACGCCTTCCCTGCTGGAGAGCCTGCTTTGAGGTCCAGTCTGTCTGAGATGAACTCAAAATGATGCTCTCACTCCTGCTGCATTCCCAAATCAAGCAGGGCTGTAGCACCTGTGCCTTTGGGCTTTACCTTGGTTTGGGTTTGCTGTAAGTATGCACAATTTTCTTATTCTTCATTTATTTTTTTAATTTATTTTTTGGCTGTGTTGGGTCTTCGTTGCTGTGCCTGGGCTTTCTCTAGTTGCGGTGAGCGGGGGCTCCCCCTTGCAGTGGCTTCTCTTGTTGCGGAGCACGGGCTCTAGGCACATGGGCTCAGTAGTTGTGGCTCACGGGCTCTAGAGCGCAGTCTCAGTAGTTGTGGTGCACAGGCTTAGTTGCTCCACGGCATGTGGGATCTTCCCGGACCAGGGCTTGAACCTGTGTCCCCTGCATTGGCAGGCGGATTCTTAACCACTGCACCACCAGGGAAGCCCAATTTTCTTATTCTTGAAGTCAGTAAGATTGGCCAAAAAAGGGAGGAAAATTCCCCGCAAAAAGACCCCTGGCACTTTGCTTTATTTCTTGGAGACTCAGAACCTCCTGGTGATTGTGAAAGGGTGGCATCCTCTACGGCAGCTAAACACTCCACCTTTGGACATTTAGCCGAGGAGCCAATGGCTGTACCAGTTAGGCAACCCTGTTACCACATCCTCCGAAGGCTGGTCTTACTAGGGCTCTTAAGAATGTTGTAAAATCAAAACACGGGACACAGAGGCCAGCTCCATGTTGGCGGCGGTTGTCAGAAAACATAGAATTCTAATTTGGTAGATGTTTAGCAATTTATTTCAAAGATTTAAAGCTTGAACTGAGTTTATCTATGAAATCAATGGGTGTGCATTCTGACTGGTTTTAGGCTTTTCTTTGGAGAGAAGCAAGTAGAGGATGATTAAGAGGGCTGGAGATAAAATGTAAAGGAGCAGTGAAAGGAAGTGTCTCTTCTTGTATTGCGATGCTGAGTTTGAGATTAGGTAGTTAGTAGGGGCTTAAAAATGTGAGGTCTCCATTGGCGTTTAAAGTAATCTGACATGTTGAAAACTTGCCCACCCTCAGAAATAGAAGGTTTTGTTTCATTGAGGATTGTAATTCGTCCTCCTGCTTACACACACACACACACACACACACACACACACACACACTCCCTATACACACCTCCAGGTTTATCTTCTCCATAGCCCTTTCTAATATACAAAATATTTATTTTGTTCATTGTTTCCCTTACTAAATTGTCTGCTCTATGAGGGCAGGTATTTTACCTGTGATGGTGCCTAGCACTGCGTATATGCTCAGTTAACATTTGTAGGATGAATAGATGGTTGAGTCCATGCACGAATGATGGAGCCCACTTTTTTTCTCAAAAGTTGGTTGGGTGTGGAGGCCCAGCTTTCAGACTGAGCTGATCACATGGGCCAGGAAACATGCCCTCTCTCTCCTCGGCTTCCTGTGTACCTGCAGGCTGACCCACCCAAAAGCTGGAGAGAGTGGGTGGGAATTGAAACCTCCTGTCTATTTTTGTAGCTTCTCCTTTGAGGGCAAAGGAGTGGGGCACCAGCCTCTCAGGTGGCTTCAATTACCAGCCCCAGGGACCCGCTTCGAGAAGGAGATCCTGGGCTGGGGAGGGGGCAGGTGGCGGTGGAAGGCAGTGACCTTCGCTTCCAGTGTGAACATGGCGTGGCTGAACACAGTATTGTAAGATGTTTCCACAACTCCCCTGACAGAGTGAGTTTTGCTGCCCTGGAAGGGAGGAAGTGAAGTTATACAGTGTTCCCTTGGATACGGTCTCCAGCCTGTGGGAATATTTCTTATAAAAGTGTAGCTCTGGGAGAACAGAGTGGGAGCAGTTAGCCTTTGGGAGGTGGTGGGCAGAAGGACACCCAGCATCACTGCCCACCCCCATCCCCGCCCCTGGGGGTCTCTGATGCACTTAAAATGAGCAGCATGAATGAAACTTTAACGACCGATGGGCTTCCCTGGTGGTGCAGTGGTTAAGAATCCGCCTGCCAATGCAGGGGACACAGGTTCGGGCCCTGGTCCAGGAAGATCTCACCTGCGCAGAGCAACTAAGCCTGTGCGCCACAACTACTGAGCCTGCGCTCTAGAGCCCGCGAGCCGCGTGCACCACAAATACTGAAGTCCGTGCGCCTAGAGCCCGTGCTCCGCAACAAGAGAAGCCACTGCAGTGAGAAGCCCCCGCTCGCCACAACTAGAGAAAGCCCGTGCACAGCAACGAAGACCCAATGCAGCTAAAAATAAATGAACAACAACAACAACAAAAATAAAGACCAAATATCACCACCCAGATGTGCCCCTCTGAAGGATTTTATTTATTTTTCAGTGTTTTATTACGCACATTCCTGTATAATCTTGCAGTTCTTTCCCCAAAGAGGCTGGCAGTTTAAAAGTTATAATTTGAATCACATATTGATGTTTTCTACTTTTCAGAGTGTTTCCCTTTGGCCCCTGTTCCTGTCACTGCATTTGTAGCAGTTATGGGGTAACCGATTTCCTAACAGGGTCAAGGGAGGAAGTATGGAGTGGGAGTGTTAAATATGGGCTTTGGAGTCAAGATAAGTTTGTTGGGTACAGATCTGGGCCAGTTTATTTGGCTTCTTTGAGCCTTCGTTATAACCCTGCCTTACTTAAGGCACGGACAAAAACTAACTTCAGAGCGTTAGAAGCTGTTTTCCACCATGGCTACCCCATCTTACTTTCCCATCAGCAATGCACAAGGCTTCCGATTATAATAAGGGTTAGAATGAAAATAAACAACATACGTGAAGGGCTTAGTTGTGCTCGTCCCCTGGTAGGTTTGAAGAAAAGCAAAGCAAAGTAACATTAAAAAAAACCGAAGAACAAGAGCGCTTCTTAGAACACAAGTGTCGTAAAATAGTTTGCATTGTAGTGGAGGATGTAAGCGACGTTTATCTATGAGCGCAGGATTTACTAAGTGTAATTAGAAGATTAAATATTTAAATTGCAATCAGCAGGGTTTGGATACGGGGGTCTTTGCCCACGTTAAATCCTAGTAAATAAAGGGAGCTGAGTGTGAGTGGTCGGCTGTACCCAGGGTGAATCGTCTCCTGCCTTTGGAACCGTGTCCCCATGACTGGGGGAGTTTCATCTAGGGATTCCCGTGGGGCTCCCAGAGCTTGCTCAGAATGACTCTGTTCCATGGCTGGAACGGTGAAGCCCAGCACCAGTGTGGCCTTTCATGGCTAGTCCGCCTGACGTCAGCTGGAGTCCTGCTCAGGTAGCTGAAGTTGGTGGTGGATTTCGTCCCCGCCGCCAGCAAAACCCCTTTGGCTCAACAGGGCGGCCGTTGCATTGTGCAGACTCCCCACATATTGGCTCTAGAGTCTTCCACACTTCGGTCTTGTTTTCCAGAAGCACAACAAGGAAGAAATCACAAACAACGGAAGTACTTTGATTCCAGGAGCATAAATCAGAAGGTTTATATAAGTAAAGTAACTGGTGTTATCTCTAAGCGCTGATAAGCCATTAACAAAAGCTTTGGGGTTCCCAACAGATGCATTTAATGAGAACATAATAAGGGCCATGCATTTGTAATTAGATAATCAAACAAGGCCTGGGCTGTGTCACTCCAGGAAATAATATGAGGTACAAATGTGTGGGTAGTGAAGGCTGTTTCAGCCTAATTGGGGCTCTTTAGGAAGAGCTGGAAATGATTGGGAGGCTTGGAACGTTTAAAGAATTCATCTACTTGAGCCATATTCTGGGAGCATTGGATCAAGGAGGGATTTATTTAAAATGAAAGTAGTAAATCTGATCATATTTCCAGCACAGGTTTTTTTCCCCCTTATTTTGTAAAGCTTTAGTCAATTGCATTCGAAAGCAGCCCTGAACATATTTTCACGGCTCCTGGGGGCTCGCGTGAGCTACCCCTGCACCACCTCTAAGGCTCTTTCTCCTCTGCCTTCTGTTCTTGAGCAAAGACCCTCCAGTGTCGGTCACTTTCCTCTCCTGGGCCTTCACGGGCTGTCCCCTCTGCCTGGGGTGCTCACACCTCCCCTTCCCGTCTCAGCCTAAGCTTCACTGCTTGGACATGGACCCTGCTGCCCCCATCCTCTTGTCGCACCCTCTACTTTTCCTTTATAACACTGACCACTGTTTGTTGTGATGTGGCTCTTTGTGGCTTTATCTGTTTCGAGCAAACCAGACCTTGAGCTCCAGAAGGGAGGTCCCAGGTCTGTGTCCCTCACCACTGTGCTGGAGCGCTGTTGATATGTATTTAGTGAATACACAGATGCCCACGTAGAATTGATAGCTGTGAGCCTTTGAGGCGGAGAAGTGTTTCGCATGATCCTGAAAATGGAAGTTACGAAGAAAACAGGAATAAATAATACAGAGGGTTGTTATTGCCATTTCACACACCCGCCCTATGTGCTTGTAAGGATTAGTGGTTGTTTGTCAGCTGCGCCAGCCCAGCTGTTAGAACTCCCTGTTGGTAACCTTTATGGAAATGATCCTGTACAGACCCAGAATGATTTTCCCAGCACATCACCAGCCAACTAACACAGCTCTACGAATCTGAGTCATTAATATTCTTGAACATTTGGTGGGTGTGTTGTAACCATTAGATTTTATTATTTTTCTGCTTCCTTTTTTTTTTAACTTTAATAAAAGGGAAAGAGAAATCAACAACAAAATAAACAGCCCCCAGTAAGGTCTCCTTAGGAAAAGGTACTGTGTGATTGGTTTTATTCTGAATAAATAGTTACTAGTAGAGAATGGATATTCGAATATAATGGGATGATAGTTTGCCTGAAGTTTTAAATTATGAAATCTTGTGGGCATTAATATCCTGAATTATGTGTTAATACTCCCTTGCTTTTATTTATAGTTTTGACGCATTTATATGTATCCCTAATCAACACATTGTTTAGTTTTGTATGTTTTTTTCTTAAACTCTTTACGAAGGGAATCATAGTTTATGTATTTTTTCCAAAGCTTATTTTTCTGCCCCCTCCCCCATTATAGTTACAGTTTTATACGTATAATTATGTTTCTCTAACATTGAACCATGCTGATGCATGTAACCATGTTTATTTATTTTCATTGCTGGGTAGTGACCCATTGAATGAATATACCATTGTTGACTGATTTATTCATTCATTCTCCTGTCAGTTGATATTTGGGTTTCTAGTTGCTGTTGTTTTGCTATTACAAATTGTGCTGCTGTGAACATGGTCAGAGATGTTACTTTTGGCCAATCTAGTAGGTATTAAAATAGTACTTGAGAACCACCGAGATGGTGTTTCCCTCATAGGGATAAGAATCTTTTTATGTGTTTATTAAGTATTTGTTTTGCCTTTTGAGAAAGGTTTGTGTCTTTTTCTTATCTTAGGAGCTGTGTGTGTGTGTCTTTGTATGTGTGCATGCACATGTGTCTGTGTGTTCTGTATTCTTTTTCAATTATATGTATTGAAAAATCTCACTCCATGCCTGGGCTTTGTATTTTTGTTTGGGTCTTTTTCTTTCTTTTTTTTTTTTGCGGTACACAGGCCTCTCACTGTTGTGGCCTCTCCCTTTGCAGAGCACAGGCTCCGGACGCACAGGCTCAGTGGCCATGGCTCACGGGCCTAGCCGCTCCGCGGCATGTGGGATCTTCCCAGACCGGGGCACGAACCCATGTCCCCTGCATCAGCATGCAGACTCTCAGCCACTGCGCCACCAGGGAAGCCCTGTTGTGGGTCTTTTAAAGGACCAAATTCTTAATTTTCATGCAGCCAGATGTACCATTCTTGTCCTCTAATAGTTTGTGCTTTTTGTTACTTGTTTAAGAAGAAATCTGTAGAAGGGAATCTCTGTGATGATGGTGAAGGGAGAGCCTTAAATGAGAGTCTGGTCCTCAGTCCAGATAGGAGCAGGGCGGAGGCTCCAGGACAACTCCTAGGAGAAGAGAAACTGATAGAGCAGGGATACGCTTGCACTTGCACGTGTTGGAGGAACATCTGCTCACCAGGGAAGAGCTTGTGGGTGAATTCTTGACACATAGAAAGCTGAATGAGCCAGGAATTCCAGGACAGTTGTCAGCTCCAGGGAACATAAAAAGCTGTGTAGGTTAGGAAAGGTTTCATCCTTTTACTACAAAGGTCAGCTTGCAGTAATGTTTACATCGTTACAATAATGTAAATATCGACTCCGGCTCTAACCCAGGCTGTTGCCTAATTGAGGAGTGAGTGGCAGGTGGGGTTGCTGAGTGAACGGGGGGATACATCCTCCACTTCTGGAAGTTGCCAGCCGATGGCCGTATGGAAAATTGAAGAAGTAGTCGTACCAGCATGTTCCCGGAGAAGTGGAGGTAAATGGGAAAAAAACTAGTGAAGAGCTGGGAGTGGTTGCCCTCGGGGAGCCGGGAAGTGGGAGCAGGGAGGGGCTGCTGGGTTTCTCATGGGCCTTGTCCAGTTAGATGCTTCTTTCCATGCACATGTAAACTGGATAAAATACAGAATGCAAACTTTGGGAGAGCTTGGCATTTTTTCTGGGTAATGGGGATCCCGTGGGTAACGGGGTCAGGAGAGGCATTGAAGCAGTCGTATTAGTGCCTCATGGCCATGATTCCTGAACTGCCCTGCTTCACATATTTGTCCTCTCAGTAAACTATATTTAGCCTTCAAAGTGTCTCAAATATGTGGGGTATGTCAGTTTCACAGAGGCTTAAAACCTATTTTCAGAAATGCATCTACTCTAGCCACAGGTACTTTTATTTGAAATTAAAATATATCTATTCTGGGTGATTGTTTTTCTCCAGAGAAGAAATCAGGTTAGAGTTATACACTTATAATACATTTATAATTTTTGTCCCTTTCCTATAGGTAGGGTACTATAACTGGATCCCATTCCTTCTGGGGTCTCAGTTCCTTAACCTGCAAAACAGTGATAATATAACAACAGCAGTTTTTGCTTTGTGGAAGTGTTTATATTTCAAACTGTTATATTTTATAGACACGTTGGCAAAATCCACTTAATTATTTGTATGTAAAGAAGAAGAAAAAGCCCAAAGAATATTGCATCCAACAATGCCAGGCCCTTTGTTCTCATGAAGCGTACGGTCTGGAGGGGGCAAGGTGCTTGTGGTTGGTGGGGGGCAGTATTAAACCATGAAATACAGAATTATCAATGGTGGTAAGTATAGGGGGTGTGAGAGGGAATAACACGGAAGCTAATTTAGCTTGAGGTGTCAGGGAGCATTTCTCTGAGGACCTGTGATCTCAGCTGAGACCTGCAGGGTGTATAGGATGGTGCTAGCCTGCTGCAGAGTGAGAGAAAGAGTCTTCCGCGTGGAAGAAACAGCTTGTGCAAAAGCCCTGTGGCCTCTGAGAGCCTGCTTTGGATAAGTTAGCTTTGACGAGCTGTCCAGTAAGGCCTGGACAGAGGAGGAAACCACAGAGGGGGGTGAGGAGTGGCTGGGGAGGGGAGGAAATCAGCAGAGTGGATTTTTCCAGAAGGCAAGAGAAGAGTGTATTTAAGAAGGAGGGAGGGAAGAGGGATCAACTGTGCAACGTACGTGGAACAGGCTTGTAAGACATTGGCAGCCTCAGCGAGAGCAGTTTGGGTGCCGGTTGGCTTGGCGTAGGGGTGGGCTGGAGGCTGCTGGTGGGTGGTGAGGAAGTAGGGACCCCGTGTGGATACAGCTTGGTCAAGGTGGAGTTTGGTTGGTTTTTGTTGTTGTCACTGTTACAGATTTATTATTTGTTAACAGAGTGTCTGCTGAATGATGGATCTGTAGGTATTGTGGGCTTGCGGAAGGGCAGCTGGGCCTTGAGATGGGCAGTGGGTAGAATTTGAAGAGGTCAAGGAAGTAGGTAAGGCATCCAGGGGAGGAAGACCTCAGGAGCATTTCCCAAGGAATTTTGTTTTGGAAACGAGGTTATGTACTCAGGACTGAACAACAACAACAAAAATGCCTCAAAGGATCTGTAACTGACCACCAAGAGAATTTAACTAATTTAGATGGAACCCAAGGATGTTGGCTTAGCCCTGGACAGTGATTGCTTCACCAGGCAAAAGAAACCCTTTGAGGAGACCGTGGCAACTTACAAAATTGAGTAATGTTACTTGTTTGGCATTTGGTGCCACGCCCCTTGTACCCTCTTGTCTGGGGTAAGTGCTGGTGGGAATCTGATCTGGCTTCACTAAGTGTTTTGACCAGACTTTATTTCTCAGATTCATAAAGCTAAATAGTCTTTTGTTGTAAATCATGTTATCAGGATTCAAAAAATAGAATTTATTGCTAGATGGAAAATGCAGATTATTTCAGTGAACTACAAAGGCTCCCCAGGAAGTTTGGCTGCCCTGAATGATTGAGTCCATCTAACAGGGTTCTAAATTGTGGCCCAATGATGGGATGTAGGAATGTTTTCATGAGGAAATTTGGTAACATTTTAAAAATGGGATGGGCCTAGTGATGCAAGGTGTGGAAGGAACCTCTGGAGTTTCTCACTTGAGAAGCAGTATTTACATGACAGGAACACTTCGTTTAAAAAAAAAGGCAGAAAAGGTTAGCGCACCTTAGAGATTAGATATTTCATCTGCTACAGGAGCAGAGAGCCAAGGTGGGTTCTGAGTTTCTGTTATGTTGCTGTTTTGCTGTTATAATTAAAAATAAATGTAAAATGTAAGCAAGGCCTTAAGATTACTTTCAGAATAGATAGCTCATGATCTTGCATCTGTCAAGGATTTAGTCACAGCAAGGATTTGGCTGGAGAGACTAGATTTGGGTAAACCCAGTGTAACAAAACAGTGTGTGTGTGTGTGTGTGTGTGTGTGTGTGTGTGTGTACATACGTGTGCCTGTGTTTTTCATCCCCATATAATAGAGCTGTCTCTCAATGTGGGGATTAGGTTCCAAAATCAACATGAAGGACAGAAATTGCTTGCGGTTAAACTTACCCTGAAACCAGCAGGGTCACCTGTCTTGGTAATCTGCTCCTGGTACAAGGAGTTTCTGCGAGGTGGAGGCCTCAGTGGAGCTGGGAGATTCCAGCCCCCCTGGGGCTCACACCAGCGCATGTGCTCCTGGAGTTGTGGGCTGTCCAGGTGAATTTATTGTCCCCTCTGCGTTTTGGTCCACGTTTTGCCTCTCACTGTTTGTTTTTTTTTGCGGTTGAATTTGATAAATTAGAGTGAGATGCGTGTCTGCTGTACCACCACTTGCTGGTTGAAGTCAAGTTCCTGAGCCAGCTCCGTGGCCAGGTGAGGCTGATAAGAGATGGCGCCACAGCATGGTGTATTAACCTGGGAGTTGCTGTTAGGTGAGGTTGATGGTGGCGTGTCCGAGGGCTGCAGTTCTGAAGTCTGATGCTCAGGTGGCTTTGCTGTGAAAAGGTCTGCATTAAGCGGGTGTTGTTTTGTCTTTCAGCCTCTTGCTTGTCTTCATTTATCCAAATAAAACATTGAGATTTGAGGAGAAGAGAGGTTGGAAAGCCTCTTGTGGAACTGCAAGGTTCTCTTTGATGGGATGTGTGTCCCACTGTAAGAGCTGCTTTCCTTTTTTGGTTTTTAACTTTCTGTATGACCTGGAAGGCTGGATTTGAGCACTGTATATTAATAGCCAAAAGTTAGGTTAGAGTCATATAATGGTAAGCGTATTTACTTTTTTTGAATTAAAATCTACAGAAACCCACACTGTAGGCAAAGCCAGAGATTTGATTGTATTGATGGTGCCTGAAATCCTACTAAGACTCAAGACCATAGGCTTCATAGGTGAGCATCCCTTTATAGTAGAAAGATCATTAGAAAGTCTGTGTGTGGGGGGGGAGGGAAGACGGGAAGATGGGAAGACGGGAAGACAGGAGGGGGAGAGAGAAGGAGAGGGAGGGAGAACCTCAGAGAGAGACTTAAATGGCTGACGTGCTCACACAAAAAGAGATCCTAATCGCAGAAGCTTTGGGAAGACGTGCTCTAATATGCTACATGTATAATATTGTGATATGCATTCCTGAAAAGTTTTATTTAGAATCAGACTTGTATAAATTAGACAGTTTCCCCATTACTTAAGCCTCAGAGAGATCTCCATTTTAAGAACAGAGTAAATTATTAAAGATGTATAGAAAAATCTATAAATTTGAATCAGATTGTAGTATTTCAGATGTCAGAATATTTTTATTACAAGCTAAAAACAACTTCTTGGATCAAAATTGTCAAAAACAAAAAAAGGGAGATGGGGACTTCTGTCTTTAAAACAACCCTAAAAGACAAAGGAGGGCTGTGGATTAAAGGAAACTGAGCAGTACGTGATAACTAAATGTGATACCCAGCCCTAGGGAGGGTCCTGGGCTGGAGGGGAAAATGCTGTAATGGGTGTTCGTTATTGGGTAACATAACATAACGGGAATACAAAGAGTAGATAAAAGCATAGCATGTGTTAAATTGAGTGACATTGGCAACTAAGCTATTGTGTTAAGAGAATATCCGTATTCAATATCGTATCACATCACATCACATCATACCATAGCACATCACATTATGTCATATAGCATAGCGCACCATATCACATCATATTGGTCATCGCATATCATCTCTCATGAGAAAAAGAGAGGGTGTTAGAGCAGATGGGGTGAGCTGTTAGCAGTTGGTGAATCTGTTTCTAGGCAAAGGGTATATGGGTGTTCTTGGTCCTATTTTAATTCCTGAAGCTTTTCCTTAAGCTTGCAGTTATTTCCAAATAAAAAGTTAAATAAACAAATATGTTTAAGTGTCAGCCCGGAAGTACTCATCCACTTTGATTGAGGTATTTTGAGCCTGCAATAACAAAATATAAAGTAGAACTTAAAAAAAACCTTTATTTAGGAAATTTCTGCAGGAAAAATAACTTTGTTGTGGTGCGAACTGACCACCCTCTGCTTTTCTCATTGAAACAACCATTTTTGTACACTGGCTTCTAAAGAGTTGAGGTTTCTTGGGGTCCCGGTTGCCAGGTGCAGCAGGACAGGTGGTCGGGATTCCTCACCACCCGAAGCTTGAAGTGACTTTGACACAGGACTTTTTAATATCGTGTGTGCGTGTTTCAGTGTTAGGTCAGGCCTTCGTTGTGGTCAGTAAACAGTTGAATTTTAAGAGCGTGAAGCTCTTGGAAAACAAGTTCATTGAATAGGTATTTACTGGGCTTCTGGGCGCCTAGCTCTCTTCCAGGCGGTGAACATGACAAAGTCCTGCCCTCATGGAATGTACTCTACTCTTGTAATTAATCTAGAGCAGCTCTACTCTAGTGATTACTTAGTCTAGCAATTAACCTAGAACGACTCTGCTCTGGTGACTACTCTAGCAATCAATCTAGAACAACCCTGCTCTCGTAATTACTTTCTTATTCTAGTAATTAACCTAGGACTGGAATTGTCAAGTGTGCACGCAAATCCCTTTGAATATGTCAGCCTGGGCGTCATTTTAAACTTACTTCATTAAGACGTTTTGTGATGTTTCTACCACACCGTAAGAGGTTGGCTTTTGTGGCCTTTGCCCTTAGAAACAGAAATATTTAGTCCAGGCAGTTAGGGCCTTTGAACCAAATCTTTGAGGTTCTTGCCTGCTTTGGGCACATTATTTATAAGCTCCGTGTTGGGGCCAAAAGACTTGAAGTAGCTCCTGCCGCCTTGAAGTCTTTCTGCCTCCTTCTCATCACTGGGGACCGGCAGGTGGAGGACCTACTGTGAGCACAGCTGGCCCGGGGTTCCGCCCTGGACCTCGGGTGCGGGTGTGTCTGGGGGCCCAGCCCTCCTGCGCTCTGTGAAGTGTTGACACAGTTGGCTTCCCTGGGTGCTTCTGGGTGCCCCGGTCCCTCTCCCTTTTGTGAATCAGCTCCGCAACCTTCTGTAGGTGACTGGGATGAAATGGACTCATTTTCCTATTTAAAAATAACCTCCGGGCTTCCCTGGTGGCGCAGTGGTTAAGAATGCTCCTGCCAATGCTGGGGACACGGATTCGAGCCCTGGTCCGGGAAGATCCCACATGCCGCGGAGCAACTAAGCCCGTACACCACAACTACTGAGCCTGCGCTCTAGAGCCCGCGATCCACGACTGCTGAGCCCGTGAGCCACAACTGCTGAAGCCTGCGCGCCTAGAGCCCGTGCTCTGCAATAAGAGAAGCCACGGCAATGAGAAGCCTGCACACCACAACGAAGAGTAGCCCCCGCTCACCGCCACTAGAGAAACCCGTGCGCAGCAACGAAGACCCAATGCAGCCAAAAATAAATAGAAAAAAAAAAGAATGCTAAAAATATAATAATAATAAAATAAGAATAACCTCCGCAGCTGTGGTTTCAAGTCTTCCCATCACGAGGATGACCTTATCTCTCTGCTGGGACACCTGCTGGTCGGACCTGGAGGGTCACAGGGGGGCGATGGTGGGATGGGATTTTGGAGACCACCGGCCCGTATTCCTTTACTACAGATCAGGAGCCGTCTGATCCGAGGCAGAGATGCTCTGGCTCTGTTGTCACTTGACTGAGTTTAGCCCTTTCTAGAAAGATTAGGGGGCCCCTGAGACTCAGTTCCCACCTTCCCCCAGCTCAGCTCCTCCAGACCTGCTCCCCTCCTCTTGGGCTGGTGTCTCTCAAGACCCTTGCTTTGCTTTGTTCCTTTAAAAATGGTTTAAGTAACAGAATTAAAAAAAAAAAAATTGTGGTAGAATATGCATAACATAAAGCTTTGCATTTCAGTGATTCTTAAGTGTACGGTTAAGCGGCATTAAGAACATTCACATTGCTGTGCAACCATCACCACTGTGTGGCTCTGGAATTTTCTTCTTCTTCCCAGACTGAAACTCTGTCCCCGTTAACATGGACTCCCATTCCCCCTCCCCCAGCCCCCGGCACCAGCATTCTGCTTTCTGTCTGTACGAATCCGACTTTTCTAGTTCCCTCATATAAGTGAAACCATGCAGTATTTGTCTTTTCGTGACCGGCTTATTTCACTGAGCATAATGTCCTCAGGGTTCATCCACATTGCAGCCTGTGTCAGTTTCCTCCCCTTTGAAGGCTGAATAATATTCCATTGTGTGTACAGACCGCGTCTCGCTTACCTGTTCATCCATCGAAGGACGCTAAGCTGCTTCTGCCTTTTGCCTATCGTGAATAATTCTGCTGGGAACATAGGTGTGCAAATATTCAAATCCCTGCTTTTAGTTCTTCTGGGTGTATACCCAGAAGTGGAATTGCTGGGTCATATGGTAATTCCATATTTAATTTTTGGAGGAGACACGATTTTTGCATCTGATTCTCTGTCTCTCTGGGCCTCTGTGGACTTGACTGTATGGCTGGGACCGTACTCAGTTTGCTGGGGTCCCCAGCTTCCTGAGCACCCTCAGCCTGGTTCTAGAGACCCTCGCTTCTCTTCCCGTTAAGGTTGAGGGGAGCACTGAAGAGAACTGAAGCTAGTTTAGAGGAACATGGCAGTCCATTGAGGAAGAAGAATTAGAATTTGACTTCGGGACATCTTCACGTTTATTGTTTGTTTTGGATTTCATGTACTTTTGTGTTTTATAACTAAGCCATAGAGTGGAATAGTTAAAGTTAATTTGGTTTTGATGGATTGTTCTAATATGTCCTCAATTCCATCTATATCTCATTTCCTTCATCATTGTTAGCAAAAAGAATAGGACTATGAGGAGGTAGGAAAGGAAAGAAGTCTTGTTCTTATTCCTTGTATGACCTTGGGCCTTAGTTTACTCTTCTGTAAAATGGGCTAATACTACCTACCTAACACATATTGTTGTAATAGTAATTGGGGAATAATGCATCTGAAGTACTAGGACAGTGCTTGACAGCCACTGGGCTTAGTCAGTATTTGTCTGTCCTCCCCTGCTTGTTATCATGGAATAACTGGAAGCTGTATGTGGGGGGTGTGTGGTGGTCGTCAACTTTTTTTTTTTTCTGAAGTATAGTTGATTTACAGCATTATGTGAGTTTCAGGTGTACAGCAAAGTGATTCAGTTTTTATATATTTTTATATTTGTGTGTGTATATATATATATATATATATATATATATTCCTTTTTTTTTTTTTGCGGTACGCGGGCCTCTCACTCTTGTGGCCTCTCCCATTGCTGAGCACAGGCTCCGGACGCACAGGCTCCGGACGCACAGGCTCAGCGGCCATGGCTCACGGGCCCAGCCGCTCTGCGGCATGTGGGATCTTTCTGGACCGGGACACGAACCCGTGTCCCCTGCATTGGCATTTGGACTCTCAACCACTGCGCCACCAGGGAAGCCCGTGATGAGAACTTCTAAGATCTACTCTCTTGGCAGCTTTCAAACATGCAATACAGTCTTATTAACTGTAGTCACCAGGAGTTATTAACTGTAGTCACATCCCCAGGACTTATTTATTCTATAACAGGAAGTGTGAACCTTTGACCCCCTTCACCCATTTCACCCCTTGCCCCCCACACCCTGCCTAGTCTTCTCCTGACTGCAGAGTTTTTTCTTTTCTACAAAATCAAGTCCGTTCTCTGTAGTTGGTGGACATATCCCCTCGGGGTGGGGGGGCAGGAGGGCAGTGTGAAGTAAGCTGAGAATTTCTGGCATTTCAAGCTCTGCTGCTTCGGGGCCAGGGGGGGGAAATCCAGAATTTCCTGTTAGCAGCTTGGGTGCCAGGTTTCTGGCTCTAGCCCAGAATTCCAAATACCTGTGAAGAGTTAGCCCCTGGGCCCGTGTCCCTGGGGCTGGCCACATGTAGCAAGGGAATGGGGGAGTCCTTCCCAGCAGGGAGAGGAGAGAAAGAAAAGGGATGGGGAGAAGGTAGAAGGGGTTGTGGATATAATTTTCACTTGCTCAGAAGGAGAGTGAAGCTGTCTTCGAGGAATTGGACAGGGGAGCTCTCTCGCTCTGCCCACTTCAAGACTTGGCCGTTGTCTGCAGTTGCCCTTGTCTGTCTGTATTACTTAACGGTTATCAGTCTTCATTTTCTCCAAGAAAGAACAGCAGCTGGTAGTGCCTTTTTCTTCCCATCTTCCTATTTAAGAAAAAAAAAAATTGCTTATTAGCTCAGTAATAAGACTGCAGTATTTTTGTGTGCTGTATTGCACTTTTCAGCGACTTTACCTCATTGAATGTGTACATAAAGATTTGTCCGGGCTGCTTGACATCCTCAGGTTGCAAACTGAAGTGGGTGTGGCCATCTGATTTGCCCAGCTGTTGGTAGCAGAGCCCTGGCACCTTGTCTTTTCTTTTTATGAAGCTGACTAGTCAGCAACACTCGAGAAGTATTTATGGAAAGTCCGTATGTGCCCAGCGGAGATGCTGTGTTAGAGAATTCTTACCTTCAAGGCATTATGACCTGATAGGGTCTTAAGGGGAAGAGGATGGAGTTCCAGTCTGTTGCCTGTAATTAATGTAGTTATTTATGTAATGTAATTAAGGCCAGTAATTAAAATGTCTGATGGGTGATGGAAGAGCTATGAATTCATAGTTTGGGGATGTCTCTGAATTTAATACTCTAGTACTGGTTCTCTTCCCTGATGCTGGTATTAGGGAAAGGGGACAGTTTTTAAACAATGGGTTTAGATACCCTTAAACCTCTGGGCTGTCCATCATGAAAGCTTCTATAGCTTATCTCTGCAAGCCATTTCACACTATTATTAGGGTAAAGACAGGAAACATTGCCTAACATGACTTATTTTTAATCTTTTTTTCCTCATTTTTAAAATTGAAGTATAGTTGATTTGCAATATTTCAGGTATACAGTAAAGTGATTCAGTTATATTCTTTTTCAGATTCTTTTCCATTATAGTTTATTACAAGACAGTGAATATAGTTCCCTGTGCTATACAGTAGGACCTTGCTGTTTATCTAGACTTATTTCTAATCTTGAGGGCTTGTGGTTTGGGAGGTTGATCTCTGGAAGTAAAGGCATGGGCTGACCCAGGACTTTCTTTGCAACAGAAATAAGGATTTTTAAAATAAATGAAACTGGAATAGATTAGAATCTACCAGGATGTATGGAAATAAAACTTCTGGAAGGAAGCTTTGTTTCTTTTCTTTTTTGAATGTCTGTGTGTATATTTCCTCAAGTTCCTGACTTCGCAAGTGTTTAATAAATCTGTCAAAACGGTAGTGTTCAGGTCTGGATGCAAAGGACACGGGAAATGGAGTGTTTTCTACAGTGTCTCTTGAACGGCTGCCTTGACTACTCCTGGCAGGGAGCGGCTGTGAATAGCAGGTTCAGGAATGCGGGGCTGTGTTTTCAGAATCTGAACTCTGGCCCCGGGCACCCGGTGGGGGCGGGGGGGGGGGGGGGGGAGGGGGACGACTCCGGAGGCGCTGGATTGCCAACTGCACTTGTTGACGGGGAGAGATGCTGGCCAGAGGAGTGGTCGGAAGGCTTCTGGATTGTTGGATAATGAATGCATCTGTCATGGGAGAGTGCTTGTCTTTTAAATAGGCATAAAAATATCATTTGCTCAGAGGAAATGAATTCGCACACACATGTCATGAACCTGTTCCTTGGTGATCTTGTATTGTTTGTCCATGAGGCGGTTTGCAGATTGAGGGGCTTAGTTCTAAGGCACTCGAGACAAGGGCTCTGAGTCTGCTCACAAGCCCATTTGGGGGAGTGTGTGTCCTGTCCTGCTGCTGTGGGGAAGCTGTACCATGTCTCCAAGGGCTTGGAAGAGGACTCTTGCCCACTCAGCCCTTCGTGACACTCTGGATCCGCCCTCCCCCCCGCCCCTCCTGCCACCAGGCTTCCTCAGTAATAATCTGTGAGTACTCCTGGCAGCTGGTAGGTCTAGGCTGTGTACCAAAAAAGGGACCATGTCCTCAAGGAGGTTGGGGGAAAAAAGTTACATTGAGGCTGGGCCTCAGATTCAGTCTTGCCTTTGGTGAGTTCTCGGGGAATAACCCTAGCTCACCTCCTATCCACCGATCACTTAAAACCCTGGCCAAATCTATTCACTCACTTGTGCCAACCTAATATATATCGAATTAACATGAAGTTTTTCCTTAAATTTGAAGAGTTGTTTTTTAATGTAGTTTTGGATTTGGGGAATAGAAATATGGTAGTTTTTTACCTCGGTTAGCCTGCAAACAACCCTTCTAGGACTCTCTAGAAATTGTTTTTAGGAAATTTGAAAGCATTTCTCATAGAGCCTTGAAATAGCAAATGAACTTTCCTTAGATACACAGCACTTAAAAGCTGTATTTAGGTAACGATGAAAATACTTTTAAAAATGTGTGTAAAGAAAGGAAGAAGGTTTGAATCGTACTGCTCTTCTTGGAGATTGCTTTGCAGTGAATCCTCCCCTGCTTCTCTCCTGCTGTTTCTGGCAGCTTCGGAAGGTACGTTTGTCAGGTTCTAGAAGGAGAGGGGGCCTTGGCTGTGGAGGGGAAGGTTTTCTCTGGCTTGTGGAGGGCTTAACACTTCAGGGCTAACTCCGCGAGCACCCGGCCGAACCTAAACAACCAGCTGTCTGTTAAGCCAATGAACCCTCCTCTCCTTTATAAGGAAGAGCGGCAGCGGGGACAGTATAATAATACCACACGCGAAGGGCAGTGTGTTCTCTCTTAGGAACAGGGGTTAGAATCACAGCATGAAAAGCAGCTCAGCACCACAGAGCTTTCACAGATTGTTACAGGACAGGTTGAGACCGAGGGATGTAACTTATCAGGCCTTTGCATGCTTGAGAGAACCCTGTCCAGAGCACCGGCTCCCCAGCATCTTTGGGGTCATGCAGACTTTGGACACGGCTGGAATGTAGCTGACCACATCAGACCCGGGGACAGCCGGATCCCTGTTTTAGGGTCACACACTGTTGGCTCGCGTGCCCTTTTGTACCTTGTGTCAGTCTTTGACTCTCCTGTTCTTGTTTTATGGCTTCTTAAGGCCTTGACCTCGTGTTTTGGTGGACACAGGTGCTGCCTTGACATTCTCCTGTGCCCCTCAACCTTTTTTTCCTTTTTTAGCTGCACCGTGTGGCATGTGGGATCTTAGTTCCCCAACCGGGGATCCGAACCCATGTCCCCTGCAATGGAAGCGTGGAATCGTAACCACTGGACCTCCAGGGAAGTCCCCCTACCCTTTTATTTGTAGCCGTAACTACCCAGGTTGCATTGCTGCATGACCTGCTCGGCCTGATGGCTTGTCTGACAAATGCCACCGTATAAGTATGTATACATTCCTGGCTGTAGCAAAACACATTACACACTGACCAGTGTTCAGACCCGCTGGGAAGGGCTTGTGACAGGCTGGTGTGACAACACACTGGCTGAAAACACAGGTGGACCCATCTTGGAAATTTGGGGGTACTATTTTATTTAAATACTGATTTTAAAGCCTTGAACAATTAGAACCTTGACTGGTCTGGAAGCTTATCTTGGTTCCACGAGCGATTATGTAATACACTATCACAAGAGCTGGCTCTCCTTGGAAGGAAAATGTCATAAAACAGTCAGTAGAGTAGTATTAAAAAGACCATTTCCCGTCATGATTTAGTTCTGTAAGTTAGAAAACAAAACACTAGAAACATTTCTTTTGTAATGATGCTTTCTCCCATGATCTTATAAATCAATGCTAAAGGTAGAAAATTGGAAAAAGAGAGGAAAAAGAAGAAACAGCTCTTAATCCCACAGTTAACCTTTTTGTATTGATTTTCCAGCTTTATCTGTGAATTTTGTTGATATTATCGAGTTCGTAGTGTATATGCAGTTTTGTATCTTGGTTTTCACTTAATGGAATGACAGCATTGGAAGATGTGCCACCCATCCATTTTGTGGGTTTGTGTCATGATTTGCAGCCTCTCACCTGAGTCCTGCATTGGCACCTACCTCCTGTGTGCGCCCCTGACATGCCGCCTCACCCCCCAGGCTGCCTGGGGACCCCGACACAGTGGCCTCATGTCAGCGTCGGCATTGAAGAACATTTCTGAGCCCTAGCTCAGGCTTGTCTGTGAATGGGTGAGACCCTCGTGTTTTGGACGAGGATCTTGGGACTGGAGAGGTTTTCTGTACTACTGCCTGCATCTCGGCTTTCCCTGACACTTAGGGCTAGATTGTGCCAACCTGTTAAAACAACTACTTGCTCACCGTCATCCAGTTAGAGAGAAAGACCCAGCCTATGGCTGCGTTGGGTCTTCGTTGCTACGGGCGGGCTTTCTCTAGTTGCGGTGAACGGGGGCCACTCTTCGTCGCGGTGCGCGGGCTTCTCATCGTGGTGGCTTCTCTTGTTGCGGAGCACGGGCTCTAGGCATGTGGGCTTCAGTAGTTGTGGCTCGCAGGCTCAGTAGTTGTGCCTTGTGGGCTCTAGAGTGCAGGCTCAGTAGTTGTGGTGCATGGCCTTAGTTGCTCCATGGCATGTGGGATCTTCCTGGACCAGGGCTCGAACCCATGTCCCCTGCATTGGCAGGTGGATTCTTCACCACTGCGCCACCAGGGCAGCCTCTGCTAAAGGCTTTGAATGCATGGGCGCCTCCTCCCTGAGTTTGCCTTTTGCTGGATTTAGATTATTGACAAGTCAGGGCAATGGGTGAAATAAATAACGTTAACAACTAGTCAGTAAAGATTAGTTATGAAGTCCGTTTTGGGTCCAGAAAGATCGTTGGGTGCGATGGTTGGTCTGTTGTGGGAGCTTGCGGAGGCCCTGTTGCACGTTTGAAGCCGTCCTACTTTCTGTGCGGATGTGCAGGGACTGCCAGGAAATCTCCCTAGTTGGGCAGTGTATTCGTTTCCTAGAGCTGTTGTAACAAAGACCCGCAAACCGAGTTGCTTAAAAGAACAACAGTCCTGGGGTCTAGAAGTCCAAGATCAAGAGGTTAGCGGGCCAGGCTCCCTGACACTTCTAAGGCAATCCTTTCTTGCGTCTTCCTCACTTCTGGTGTGGCTGGAAATCTTTGGGCTCCCTTGCAGCTGCATCGCTCCATTCACTGCCTTCATCGTCATAAGGCCTTCTCCCCCTGTGTCTGTCTTCACGTGGCCATCTTCTCACAGGGTCACCAGTCAGAGTAGATTAGGGGCACCTACCCTATACCAGTAAAACCTCATTTTAACTAATAATTACACCTGCAATGACCCTATTTTAATAAGGTCACACCCTAAGGTACTTCAGCATCTTTTTTGGGGGGGATACACAATTCAGTCTGTAACAGATGTGTGGTCCAGGTGCTCTGTACATGTTTCAACATCCATGCAGACCTTATTGGACAGGACACTAAGGCACACAGCTAACATAGGACAGAGTCAGGATTTGAACCCAGGACTTTGTGAGTCTGGAACAACATACGACTTCCCTGATTTAGACTGACTGTTGGTTCTTTGGGGTATCCAGTGGAATGGAGTCCATACGTCTTCTGGGCCTTCTCAGGGCATTGGAGACATTACGCAGCTCTAAGTACTAAGCACTAAGATCTAAGTCTTAAGCTCTAAGTACTAAGGTACCACTTTCCTGCCCTCCTTGCCTTTCTGAATGAAATAGGTACCACCCATTTAATAGAAGGAAACATGGAAACAAGACGTTCGTTTGATTTGTTGAGGTGGTAGGGTTGAGTGGGTAGTAGGATTGTGTTTATTTTTTAGATTTTTTTAAAAGTTCTTTTTTTTTTTTTTTTTTTTTTGCGGTACGCGGGCCTCTCACTGTCGTGGCCTCTCCCATTGAGGAGCACAGGCTCTGGACGCGCAGGCTCAGCGGCCATGGCTCACGGGCCCAGCTGCTCCTTGGCACGTGGGATCTTCCCGGACCGGGGCACAAACCCGCATCCCCTGCGTTGGCAGGCGGACTCTCAACTACTGTGCCACCAGGGAAGCCCTAAAAGTTCTTTTTGAAAAAGATTATTTATTTATTTCTTTATTTATTTGTGGCTGCATTGGGTCTTCACTGCTGTGTGTGGGCTTTCTCTAGTTGCAGAGAGCAGGGGCTACTCTTTGTTGCAGTGCGCGGACTTCTCATTGCGGTGGCTTCTCTTGTTGCGGAGCACGGGCTCTAGGTGTGCAGGCTTCGGTAGTTGTGGCACATGGGCTCAGTAGTTGTGGCTCACGGCCTCTAGAGCGCGGGCTCAGTAGTTGTGGCTCACGGCCTCTAGAGCGCAGGCTAAGGAGTTGTGGCGCACGGGCTTAGTAGCTCTGCGGCATGTGGGATCTTCCCGGACCAGGGCTTGAACCCCTGGATTGGCAGGCGGATTCTTAACCACTGCGCCACCAGGCAAGCCCGGATTGTGTTTATTTTTATTTCCATTTCCATTCTCATTACTTTAACAACTTAAACTTGTCTTGAATGTATAAAGAGAGCTTTTTAGAGCTTGGCTAACCCACACCCTGCTGAAAGTTGCTTGTCTCTTGGGATCCTCGTATGTCATCAGCCTTACGTGACATGGACTTGACCCGGTTTCTGCTGGGTAGTGGCCTCTGCAGCATAAAAGTGCTCAGAACGGAAGGGCCCCCGGCCGTGAGATGGCCTGCCTCCATGGTTACTGCTGGGCGTGCATCTGCAGAGTAAATGTCAGAGCGTTTTGCCAGCAAGTGCCCTGCACTGGCTTGTTGTCGGGACCCAGAGCCTTGAAGGCTGCGGTGACTTTGGCAATGGCAGACTTTGAACAGGCAGATTTCAAGATCAGAATTCCCAGTGGAAAACTCCCTGGAATAAAGAGACGTCTGTGAGTCTGAGGACGTCAGTTGCTCCTGCTAAGTCTCCCCCATTCTGACTTACTAAATTTTAGTTTGATTTTTTTCTGATTACTGGCTCCAAGTTTGCTTTTCCCACAGGGTCTCTGCCCATGCCTGTGGGCAGATGTGCATCTTGGGTCCAGAAAGAAAGATTTTCTAAAGACAGGTGAGGGAACCCCTGTTCCCATGATGTATGATGGCCTTAGAGCGGGGGCCAAGCTGCTGTCTTAACCCTCTCTCCCTTTCCTCCTGTTTCTGCCACAGAACCGCTTATGACCCACACATGGCTGAGCCTGGTCCACGGCTTTCTTAGGACCTGAAGACGCTGGTTACAGACCAGGTCTGCAACAATGTCACCCTAGGGGAAGGCCGACCATGGGTGATGGGGGTAAATCCATTTCTTTATTTCCTTGGGGAAGGAGTATATTCTCCTTACCCCCCTGCTCTCTCCTCCTGTGTTCTGCTTTCCTGAATTAATGGTTCATTAATCTGAAGCTGTAGGACCCTGTAGAATGGAAGGCTTGGCATTTCTGAGTACACATTGAGGGCAGGCAAAACAAAAAACAGAAAACGAGAAAACCTACTTAATCCCTGCGATAAATTTAGTTACCGAAACGCTTATCTTCTGCTTTAGCCCAAGATAAGATTAGTGGAGTTCTGTAACAGAGCCTGCGAGTCACTGAAAGGGGGTGACAGATGGCCGGCTTTGAGTAATCAGATTTCAAGATCAGAATCCACAGAGAACAAAACTCCAGCTACTTGTGGCATATGGAGACAGTTTCCCCCAAGTGAGCTTAAAGAACCGTGTTCTCTGATTTGATTTTATTCAAAGGACTCATTCAGCAGATGTTTCTTAAGGGCACGAGAGGAGCCAGGTGCACCAGGTGTTGGGAGCTGACGCAGGGTCTCTGCCCCGCCCCCTTATATCCCCTTAAACATGCACTTAGAGTAAGAGGGCTCCTGGGGGTTGTAAGCATCCAACACTTAGTTGTAGCCAATCAGCTATAATTTGATGCCTGAAAAGACTCTGTTATGGTCAAGGACACAAGTGTCAAAATGGAAGTCAGAAGTAAGTATGGGCTTGATTGCGAAGGTCGTAAGGGGTTGTGGAAGACAGTTGTTGCAAACACTGATGTGCTAAGCTTGACCTCTCTTGGTCCACACGCCTGCACCCTTCACTTCTCAGCTGAATGGAACCTGCTGTGGCCTCACTGGCTGCAGTTTACAAACACGGACAACACTGGCATGTAGTAGGCGGTCAATAAAAGTGTGTTTAAAAAATTGTGCACGAGCTGCTGTATCGGTAAGCCTGATGAAACAGGCGGACTCATCCCTTTTAAAGACTTGTTTGCAGTTTTACAGGCTCCCCTGGGGCAGCCGGGTGGGAGTGGGGGTCGGGTGGGAGTTGGGGGCTGGAATCCACCGGGTACTGTCTTTTACTTTGAACTTGAGCCGATGGAACTGTCTTGCTCCACTGACCTTTTGGACCCTCCTCTTGATTTCCATTTTGCAAAGGAGGCACTGTTGCTTTATCTTATTTATTTCTCTGTGCTCCTTGCCTGTGGCTAAGCTCCCTTTCCTGCCTTTAATTATGTACAGGGCCATTAAGCAAAAGTGAGGTTTGTGAGGTGCAGGTCAGCTCGTGGTTGTAGCAGCTCCAGGTGCTGGCAGGCTGTACTTATGATTAGATTTGGCTGGTAAAACTGGTTTGTGCGGCACCTAGGAGTCTTGTTGAGCAAGTTGACCTGCCTTTCTGCAACCGTCTCCCAGCATGAAAGGAGACTTCTTTGCGTTTCAGGTTCAGTCGTTTTCTTCTTTTAACTTCCAAGCCGCGATATCCCCAGTGTGGGAACTTAATCGTCTAAATCTGTGCCTAGTTAGAAAAGACTCCATGAGGACATATACCAAGGGCTATTGTCAGGTGGCAAGATGTGAGATAAGTTTAATTTTCTCCGTTGTGCTTTTATGTATTTCCCCAAATTTCTACAGCAAAAATGTGTTCATTTCTTAACCAACAAAATCAAAACCAAAAAACAGACTGCGTTAGGAGGACAAATTGAGACTGGGTCTTATTTTTTTAGGGAAAATTTTTGGAAAAGCTGTTCTTTATAAACTTTGTGTGATTTGGGGGATACAGGTGATACCTGTTGGGCTTATTAACCATGTGACATCAAAAATGATAAATTATTCCATCTCAAATGGGACGTCTCCTCCCTGGCGGTCCAGTGGTTAGGACTCTATGCTTCCACTGAAGGGGGTGTGGGTTCGATCCGTGGTCAGGGAACTAAGATCCTGCCCGCATGCCTAGAGGTGTGGCCAAAAAAAAAGGAAAGTCTCCTTTCACAACCTGTAGGTACCACATGCATCAGGCCATTAAAATACTTGACCCAAGACAGTTTCTCACAGAATTGAGAGATCAGAAATGTTTTGCCAAAGGATTTTGGTTGTTTTGAAGTAGCAGAAACTGGCAAGGGAATACAGCCTCTTCTGCTGTATTTGATTGCAACACGGTCAGTATGATGTAATTTTCTGACTTGTTTTTGTAGGCTTCATGGGTTAGGGATGGTCTAGTCTTCAGGGGTTAGGAGATCTTCATAGGTTAGGGAATATAAGGAAGGAAAGTCCAGGATTAAAATGGGTGACCGTGCCTTAAAAAAGAAGGAGATCCAGCCATTTGCGACAACATGGATAAACCTTGAGGACATTATGCTAAGTGAAACAAGCTAGTCACGGAAGGACTCATACCACGTAATACCACATATGTGATGAATCTAAAATCATCAAATTCAGAGAAGCAGAGAGTGGAATGGTGGTTGCCGGGGGCTGGGGGAGGGGAAAATGGGGAGGTGTTAGTCAAAGGGCACAAAGTTTTGGTATACAAGGTGAATACGTCCTAGAGGTCTACTGCACCGCATGTAACAGCCATAATTAACAATACTGTATACTTAAACATTTGTTAAGAGGGTAGATCTTAAATGTTCTTATCACATTATAGATATACATATTAATAAAAGGCCGAGAGGAAACTTTTAGAGGTGATGGACAATGTTTATGGCATAGATTATGGTGATGGTTTCATGGGTGTATACTTATCTTCAGAACCCTTAAGTTGTATATGTTAATTATGTACGGCTTTTTGTATGTTAAAAAAAAGAGTGTGACAGTGAGGTTTCTGGATAGAGCCAAGCAGAATGGCAAGGGTGGATTAGCAGGGGGTGGACCCATCAGGCGGGTGAGTGGGCAGTTCTGGAGCAGCCAGGCCACATTTCATAGAGTTTCATAGTCTGTATCCAGGGAAGAGCTCTGGGTGCCCCTGGATTGTGCTGGGCTCGGCGGTGGAGGTGGTATCCATCCCTGTCTGCCCCAGATGCTCTGGCGGCTGGTGTTTCATTTGACGACTGTATCAGATCTTAAAGCCAAGCCCTTTGTTGAGTCTTGGTTTTCCTTCTTTCGTGGTGTCCCTTGCCCTTTCGTTTCATATCCTTGAATCATCCCTGTTCTACAAGAATTGAGTGCTAATTGCTATACATAAGCATCATACCGGAAGACCAGGTAAATGGACGACCAAGTGGATGGACATTCTGGGCAATTTTCAGAAGAGCGTTTCGTCATACCCACAGGAACACGTGTCTGTAAGGCAGGGCAGCCCCTGCTTTGGAACTGGCTGTCACGATGGCGTTTCAGTGCAGGATTCTTGCTGTCACATATTTTGAGTATTTCGTCACCCTGCTTGGAGGTTCACGATGGCAGGATCCGTACGTTAAGTGTGAGCCAAAGCAGACGGCTTGGTCCCCATCCAAGGGTTATTTATGGAGCTTCTAGAAGAATGTGCCAGGGTTCAGCAGCATGGACATTTATGTTCAGATGCATTTATGATTAGTCAGTTGGGGGATGGGGTTAGGAAAAGTTTTTGTACTTACTTAGGAGCCCAACTGCAGAAATTTCTGACCATTAGAATTTTCACAGTTTAAAGAAAATTGTGGTAAAAAACACATAACATAAAATCGACCACCTTAACTGTTTTTAAGTGTAAAGTTCAGTGGTGTTAAGTACATTCACATTGTTATGCAACCATCACCACTGCCCATCTCTAGAGCTCTTTGCATCTTAGAAAACTGAAACTCTGTACCCAATAAAGAATTTTCAGTTTTGGACTGAAGACAAAAAGAAAAATCTCTCTCCTTTAATTCCAGCGTGAACAGGACAGCCAGTCTGGCAGTGTGAGTCCCCCTGGCTGATCACAGCTAGCAGCTGTACGCTCTGTCTGCTGTCTCTTGGTTTCCTGAGAAACCAGGGGTCATTGTGTGGCTGTCCTTGTTCCCATGTATCTGGGACACAGTGAGCAGGTGAGGGCTGGGTGGCTGCCTCTCCTGTTCTCGAGAACGGGGCTGGAATCCTTCTCTCTCCCTTTTTCTTTTTTTGTTATTTTTTATTTATTTTTTGGCCACATAATGTGGCATGTGGGATCTTAGTTCCCCCACCAGGGATCGAACCCAGGCTTCCTGCAGTGGAAGTGAGGAGTCCTAACCACTGGACCGCCAGGGACGTCCCTGGAATCCCTCTCTTGCGAGGCCCTTGGAGCCCTCGTCTCTGGACCGTCACCTGCTCGTGGCCCCGTGTTGTGGACTCGGCATGCTCGTCCTGCCGCCGTGATGGGCATGTGACTGCCCGTGTTACCCACTGCATGACTGGTTACCCTGTGGCTTTGCCCACCAAGCTGCTGCGTTCTCTGAAAATAGCACAGGCAACTCCTGGTTTGGTGGAGATGTGTGGGACTCATAAGGGAATCCCACGAAAAGATATATCGAATTCTATCAAATTCTTTGTGAAAAGGAACTCGAAATTTAGTAATTCGGGTTATGAATTTTATATATTTTGAATAGGGGAATTGTCAACATTCTCATGTTGAGAATGCGAATACCCTAACCTTTATCTTCTCTCTTTGATAGTCAGTAGAAAGGACTTTATGTGATCCTTTTTGGTTATTTGTTACTTTTCACAACTAAAAGTTTTTGCATTTATTCTGGTCCTTTATTTGCTTTTCCCCCTAAGCCTCCAAAACAGAGACAATAGCCAAACCACACAGCCCTAACATGAAGACAGAGATGTAGCCCAAATTGGTTTCCCAATGGGGTTTACGATGCTCAGCTGGTGCCCTGTGAATGCACTGTCACACTGATGCTTGTGAGCTGTGATGAGAAGGCCTTTACTGGAGAAACAGAAGTTTTTGTCATGGGGCTGCTTAGGTATACTGTTTCTAAGCCCAAGGCCATTAGGAGGATCTGCTTTCTTTAATGCAGGAGGGAAAAAAAAGACTTTAGGCTTTCTGGTTTACTGACTTCCATTAAAATGCTTTTCGTGGGGGATGGGCGTTGCTGGCTTTGAAAATGGGTTTCATTACACTCTGGTGCTATTACTATTAAGAGTGAACTGTCACTGCTGCCTGTGGTGAGTTTCCAGGCCCAGCATAGAGGTTATAAGAGCCAGGAGGCAGTGGTGTTAGCGCAAGTTTGTGTATCCGATGCACAGAGAGGCCAAACATACCAAAATGTCAGAGTTTGGAGCAGAGAAAGGTTTATTGCAGGGCTGTGCAAGGAGATGGGTGGCTCACGCCCTGAAAAGCCCCGACCTCCCTGAAGGGTTTCTGCAAAGCATTTTTAAAAGCCAGGTGAGGGAGGGGTGTCGCAGGGTATGTGATCAGCTCGTGCACAATTCTCTGGCTGATGTTGGGTAACTGGGTGGAGTCACAGGGGTTCACATTATCAGTCTTTAGGCTCCAGGAGGCCTGGGGCTATGTGCTCAGGGTCATCAAGTAGTTAACATCTCCCATTTGGTGGGGAGGTGGGTTTCACATCTGTAAAACAGCTTAGGAAATGTGCATCAAATGCTGTTATCTAGGTACTTAAGAGAGGAGCTGAAGCGGAGGATATGGGGGCGGGGGGCCTGTCCCAGGAAGGCCCCATAGGGTCCCGCTCGGTTACAGTGGGAAGGCTTCTTCTAGCATCCTTGCTTGTTCCCAGGTCAGTAGCTGTCATTTCATCTTAAATTTGGTTCCATCCACATGCATGAAATGCAGCCAGGATGAAAGAATTACAGCTTTCTCTCTTAGGAGCAAATTATTCCTAGGTCCCTCTTTGGGCCCTAATTATAAAACATGTCACTCGACAGCTATCTCCGCCTGAGTTGTTATTCTAATCGGTTAAAAATAGGAGTGTTGCGCTCCCAGGCACCAGGAGGGTTTCCCTGGAGCGCCAGACGAGCCATATGGAGCTGCCTCGGAAGGGAAACCAGAAAACTCCACGCCCGCTGCCCTGCCTTTGGGGGGCTGTTTCTGGAGGAACAGGGACAGCTCTGCGTTCAGTGTGAATGCAGGTAGAGGTGCACCTTTGTGGGTGACGGTGCATTTCTGTGAGGATTTTGTGACGAGTCATGAGAAAACAGACACAGTACTGTACAACTCCGTTGTATGTATTTTTTAATGCGCCTGCGCCTGGCTAATAGATACTGCGTAAAAGACGTCCATGTGAGTTCTCTTCAGCTTCTTTATAAAAGGGCAGAATAAACAGGGCTGTGTACCCTGCCGTTAGGAGCCATGCCTAAACATTGCCCCGTATGTTTGCTCTATTTATGGGTATATGTTTTTGTCTTTGACCCATTTGAAATTTGCAGACATTTTACTCTATTTTCTAATAACTTTGAAGGATTTCTTTGCCATGTTAACCTCTTTATTGCACCTGTGCAACAACAGGAGTTGAAGGATAATTTTCTCTTCCGGAGTTTTCACTTCTCACTTTGGTGTTCCTGCTGAGAACTCTCGCTGCCCTTCCTCCCAGCTTTGCATCTTCTCTGCGGTCCTGGCCTCTTGTCTCCTTATTTCTTTTGTCTCTGTGCTTCTTTTGGTTCCACCCTGAGTGCTCTGGCTTACCCCTCCCCTCCCCCATTCAATGCCCCTGCCCCCTCCTGGGGTTCCTGCAGGAGCGTTTGCATTTGCACAGACGGGGGGGGGGGTCACCCCCCCACCCCACACACTTGTCTGCAGGTGGGCGCTGACTGGGCTGACTCTCCTTGTCCTTTTCTTTTTAATAAGCTTTATTTTTAGAACAGTTTTAGGTTTAGAGAAAAATTGGGAAGATAGTAGAGAGAGGTGTCATCTACCCTCACCCAGCGTGTCCTATTATGGACATGTTAGTATGTTAGTAAGGAAATACATGTACTACTCTTGCAGTTAACCAACTGATACTGATCAGTTACCGTGATAGGCATAATAATGACTGAAACCTGGGACTATGTTAGGTTACACGGCAAAGGGGATTAAGAGCACAGGTGGAATTACGGTTGCTCATCAGTGGACCTTAAACCAGGGAGATTATCCAGGTGGGTGCAATGGAATCACAAGGGTTGTTAAAGCTGGAAGAGGGACTCTGAAGAGCGAACCAGAGAGATGGCAGCGTGGGGAACTCATCCTGGTGTTTCTGGCTTTAGGTGAGAGCAGGGGCCATGAGCCACGTAAAGGGAGTGGTTTCTTAAAGCTGGACGAGGCAGGCAAATGGATTCTCACCCAGAGCCTCCAGAAAGGAGCGCATGTGTTGACACCTTGATTTCCGCTCAGTGAGATCCGTATCAGACTTCTGATCTACAGAACTGTGAGATAATACGTTTGTTTTATGTTAAGCTACTATGTGGTCACTTGTCACAGCAGCAGTAGAACACTAATATGATTATTAACCAAAGTCCATCTTTTGTTCAGATTTCCTTGGTCTTTTTCTGCTCCAGAATCCCATTCAGGATACTCTGTTAACCTTTAGTTGTCATTTGGGCTGTGACAGTTTCTCAGACTTTCCTTGTTTTGAAATGACCATGACAGTTTTGAGGAGTACTGGCCAGGTATTTTGTAGAATGTTCCTTAATTGGAATTTGAAGTTTTCCTCATGATTAGAGTGGGGTTAAGGGTGTTTGGGAGGAAGAACAGGGATAAAATGCTACTCTTATTGCATCATATCAAGAGTGCATGCTGTTAACGTGATTTATGACATGTTGACCTTGATCACCTGGCCAAGGTAGTGCTTGTCAGGTTTCTCCACTGAAAAGTTATACTCCCTCCACTTCCCATACTGTGGGACTTTTTTGTTTTTGGTTTTTTTTTGGAGCACTTTCTTATGTTTCAGCCACTACAAGATGCTCCAGGATCATCTTGTATATTTCCTGCTCCAGTCCTGGAATCAACCATTTTTCCAAAGAGCACTAATCCCCTTTTTCTGGAGGTTGGTATTAGAAACCAAGATCTGGTTGCTGGGTGTGCTCATGGCGTCTGGGCCCTCTCAGCTGACAGAGAAAGGAATTATATATATTACCCTTGTATATATACACATCAGCAAGTGTCTCTCTATGTAGCCATTTGTATCTATAGTAAACTAAACATCAGTTTATACCTGTGCCTTTGACTCTGATTCATTACTGTATAGATTATTCTTGCCTATCTGTAAACTCCCACTCCAGTTAGGAGCCTGGCTTACACCTTCCATCATCCTTTTTCTTATTTGCTCATTTCTAGCATACCAGACTCCATGGAGTACAGAACTTATGTATGTTCCTTTGGCCTTACTTCCTAAAGACTGTTCATTTCCAAAGTTACTTAAATCAACACCGTTTCCCTTTACCGCCTTCGCTCCCTTGTTTCATACATTTGTAATACAGTTAGATTTTTTTTGGTCATATTCTGCATTCACTCGGGAACCCCCGGACCTCCTAAATGATTTTTTTTTTCCAAAATTTGCAGACATTAAGTTTCACTCTTTATGCTGGAAACATCTGTGGATTTTGACAAAGCCATAGTGTCGTGTATACACAATTACAGTATCATACAGAGCAGTTTCATCACCCTAAAATTCCCCTATGTTTGCCTAATTCAGCTTCTTCTTGGCAATCACTGATTTTTCTACCCTTGCTGTAGTTTTCCCTTTTCATTTTGCCAGAATGGTTGGAATCATACAGAATGCAGTCTTTTCAGGAGGGCTTCTTTGACTTAGCAATATGCATTTAAGTTCTCTCTCTCTGCCATTTTCATGGCTTGATAGTTTGCTTGATAGTTTGCTTCTTTCATGGCTTGATTATTATCACTGAATAATACTCCATTGAATAATGTACCACAGTTTGATTATCCATTCACCTGTTGAAGGACAGCTTGGTTGCCTCCTGCTTGGGGCAGTTATGAATACAGCTCCTATAAATATTTGTATGCAGGTTTTTGTGTGGACATGAATTTTCAAAACAGTTGGATGAATACTTAAGAGTGTGATTGCTGGATGGTGTAAGACTATATGTTTAGCTCAGCAAGAACTACCAAACTGTCTTCCACAGTGGCTGTACCATCAGCATTCCCATCAGCAATGAATGAGCTCCTGTTGCTGGCATCCTTGTCAGCACTTGGTATGTGATTCATTTTGGGTTAATATTTGAAAGGTGGAAGGTCGATGTCTTAGGTTAATTAATTTTTTCCATATGGATGTCCAATTATTCCAGAACCATTTGTTGAAAAGACTATCCTTCACTGAATACCTTTGCTCATTTGTCAAAGATCAGTTGACTGTATTTGTAGGATATATTTCTGAGATATGATCTGATTCTTTTCCATTAACCTGTGTATCCTATTGCCAATACCACAGCGTCTTGATTACTGTAGCTTTGTAGTTAAGTCTTGAAATTGTATAGCGTGAGTCCTCCAACTTTCTTCTTCTTCAGTATTGTTATTGGCTCTTCTAGGTCTTTGCCTTTTCAAGTAAACTTTATAATCGATTTGTCAATATCTACAAAATAGCTTGCCAGGGTTTTTATTGTATTGCACTGAATCTGTAGATCAGGTTGGGATGAATTGACATCTTAACAGTATTGAATCTTTCAATCCATGAACGTGGACTATCTCTCCATTTGTTTAGATCTTCTTTGAATTCTTTCATCGAGTTTTGTAGTTTTCTGCATATAGATCCTGTGCATATTTTGTTAGATTTCTACCTAATAAAAACACCTTTTGCTATTGTCAGTGGTATTTACATTTTTAAAATTCCAGTTGTTCATTGCTGGTATTTAGGAAAGCACTTGTCATATTAACCTTCTGTCCTGCAGCCTTTCTATATTTGCTTATTCTGTAAGTTTTTGTTTGTTTGTTTATTGATTCTTTGGGATTTTTCTATAAAAACAAGCATGTCATCTGTGAGCAAAGATAGTTTCATTTCTTCCTTCCCTATCTATATACCTTTTATTTACTCTTCTTATCTTATTACACTAGCTACAACTTTTAGTATGATGTTGAGTAGGAGTAGTGAGAGGAGACATCCTTGCCTCGTTCCTCATCTTTGCAGGAAAGCATCCAGTTTCTCACCATTATGATGTTAGTTGTAGGTGTTTTGTAGATATTCCTTATCACACGAAAGAGGTTCTTGATTCCTAGTTTGCCCAAAGATGGTTGGTTTGATTTTAACCGTGAACGGATGTTGAATTTTTGTCAGATCTTTTTCTGCATCGATTGATATGATCATATGATTTTTCTTCTTTAGTTGGTTGATGTGGTGTATTACACTGATTGATTTGCAAATGTTGAACCAGCCTTGTATACCTGGATTAAGTCCCACTTGTTTATGGCACCTAATTCTTTTCATACATTGTTGGATTTGATTTGCTAATATTTTTTGAGGATTTTTGCATGGGAGATTCTGGTTTGTAGTTTTCCTTTATTGTAAAATCTTTATCTGGTTTTGGTATTAGGATAATGCTGGCCTCAGAGAATGAGGTAGGGAGTGTTCCCTCTGCTTTTGTTTTTTTGAAAGAGATTGTGAAGGATTATTATCATGTCTTCCTTAACATTTAGTAGATTCACCAGTGAAACCATCTGGACCTGGTATTTACTTTTATTGGTCAGGTTTTAAATTATTGATTCAATTTCTTTAATAAATATAGGCCTATTCAAATGATTTAGTTCTCTTTGTGTGAGTTTTGATAACTTGTGTCTTTCAAGGAATTGGTGCATTTCATGTAAGTTATCAAATTTGTGAGTATAGAGTTGTTCATGGTATTCCTTTAGTATCCTTTTAATATCAAAGGGACCAGTGGTGATAACCTCTCTTTCATTTCTGATATTGGTAATTTGTATTGATATCTTCCCTCCTCTTTCCTTCCTTAGCCTAGCTAGAGGCTTATCACTTTTATTGACCTTTTCAAAGAATCAGATTTTGGCTTTATTGATTTTTTGCTGTTGTTTTTTTATTTTGAATTTTGTGGTTTTTTGGGTTTTTTTTGCTTAATTTTTATTATTTTCTTCTGCTTTCTTTAGGATCATGTTGCTCTTCTTTCTGTAGTTTCCTAAAGGAGGAGCTTAGATGACTGATTTTCAGTTTTTTCCTCATTTCTAATTTATGCATTTATTGCTATAAATTTCTCTCTAAGCACTGCTTTTGCTACATTGTACATATTTTTCTAAGTTGTGTTTTCGTTTTTATTTAGTTCAAATATTTGAAAACTTAAGACTTCTTTTTTGACCCATGTGTTGTTTGCAAGTGTGTTTAATCTCCATATATTCGGGGATTTTCCAGCTATCTTTCTGTTACTGATTTCTAGTTTAATTCCACTGTAATTTGAGAATGTACTTTATGTGATTTTATATTCTGTTTAAATTTGTTAAGGTATGTTTTATGGCCCAGACTATGTTCTATCTTGGTGAATATTCCATGCAAGCTTGAAGAATGTGTATTCTATTGTGGTTGAATGGAATGTTCTATCCATGTCATTTAGATCCAATTGATGGATCCTTATTGAGTTTCTACCTGCTTGATCTATCAATTACTGAAAGGTGGGTATTGAAATCCCCAACTATAGTAGTATATTAATCTATTTCTCCTTACAGTTCTATCAGCTTTTGCTACATGTATTTTGATGCTCTGTTAGATGCACACAAGGATTGCTATGTCTTCTTGCACAATTTACCCCTTTATCATTATGTAATGCCCCCCTTTATTTTTCTTGTCCTGAAGTCTGCTCTGTCTGAAAATTAATATAGCTACTCCATCTTTCTTTTCATTAATGTTAGCATGGTATATCTTTCTCCATTTCTTTTTTTTTTTTTTTTGCGGTACGCTGGCCTCTCACTGCTGTGGTCTCTCCCGTTGCGGAGCACAGGCTCCGGACGCGCAGGCTCAGCGGCCATGGCTCACGGGCCCAGCCGCTCCACGGCATGTGGGATCCTCCCTGACCAGGGCACGAACCCGTGACCCCTGCATCGGCAGGCGGACTCTCAACCACTGCGCCACCAGGGAGGCCTGTGCCTCCCCCTCCTCCCCCAATCCCTTTTCCTTTAATCTGACTCTTAATGAAGTGGGTTTCTTGGGGACAGCATATAACTGAGATTAAAAAAAAATTTTTTTTAATCCACTCTGAAATCTCAGTCTTTTCATAGTGTGTTTAGACCATTCACATTGAAAGTGATTATAATATACAGTTGACCCTTGAACAGTGCAGGGGTTAGGGGGCCCGACCCTCTATGCAGTCAGAAATCTGTGTATAACTTATAGCTAGCGCTCCAAATACCATGATTCCTCCAGCTCTGTGGTTCCTCCGTATCCATGGATTCGACCAACCAGGGATTCAACAACCACGGATCATGCAGCACTGTAGTATGTACTATTGAAAAATACCCATGTATTATGTGGACCTGTGTGGTTCACATCTGTGTTGTTCAAGGGTGAACTGTATTTGTTTTCATTACATTAAAAAAAGTCTCTGCCTTGTTTGGTTTCAATGGAATATTTTATGATTCCATTTTCTCTCCTCTTAGGATATCAATTATACTTCTTTAAAAAAATTTTGTAGGAGTTGCCCTAGAGTTTGCAATATACATTTCAAACTAATCTAAGTCTACCTTCAGATAACACTGTCTTAGAGTGTTTTCAAGTCTTCCCTCTGATCCTTTGACATTGCTGCTGTTCACTTCCTCCATGTGCTGTGATCACCCAGTGCATTTTCACTATTATTACTTTAACAGTTATCTTTTAGATCAGTTACAAATAAGAAAAAGAAAATATTTTAGTTTGCTTTTTTTTCTTCTCCAGCACACCACTTGCTTTCTTTATGAAGGCCTTAGTTCTGACATATCATTTTTATTTCTCTCTGAAGAACTTCTTTTAACATTTATTACCGGTTAGGTCTACTGGAAATGTATTCTTTCAGTTTTTGTTTGCTTAAAAAATTCTTTATTTCTCCTTTACTTTTGATGAATAGTTTCGCTGGATATAGAATTCTAGGCTGGTGTTTTTTTCTTTCAATGCTTTAAGTATTTCATTCCACACTCTTGCTTGTATGGTTTTTAACAAGAAGTCTGCTGTAATTCTTCATTCCTCTACAGGTAAGCTGTTTTTTCCATTTCTGATTTTCCCTGTCTTTGGTTTCTGCAATTTGAATATGATATGCCTACGTGTGTATTTTTTGGTATTTAACCTGTTAGATGTTGTCTGAGCTTCCTGTATCTGTAATTATCTTGGTGTCTGTAATTAATTCTAGGAAATTCTCAGCCATTGTAACTTCCAACAGTTTTCTCTTTCTTCTTCTGGTATTCCATTTGTGTATATCTTAAACCTTTTAAAGTTGCTCCACAGGTCTTGGATGCTATCTTTTGTCTTTTCCTCCTTTTTTCCTCTTTGTATTTCGGTGTGGGAGGTTTCTGTTTACTTCTCTTCAAGCTCACCTTGCCTGTGTCCAGTCCACTGATGAACCCACCAGATACAGCCTTCATTTCTTTTAGTGTGTTTTTGCTTTCTAGCATTTCTCTTTGACTAGTTCTTAGGGTCTCCATTTCCCTGCGACATTAGGTATCTGTTCTTGCACATTGTCTACCTTTGCATGGGAGCCCTTAACCTATTAATCACGGTTATTTTAAATTCCTTGTGTGATAATTCCAAGATCTGTGCCATGTATGATGCCCATCCTGATGCTTGCTAGCTCTTCAGATCATGTTTTTTCTTGCCTTTCAGTATTCTTTGTTGAAAGCCAGACATGATGTGTCGGGTAGTAAGAACTGAAGAGTGGTTCTTTATTGTGAATTGTATGTTACTCTTACTATGACTTGGGCCGTGTTAAAGGTTTGCTGTAGGTGCCTATAGCTACAGCTGTAGGTGCCTCAGGTTTCAGATTCCTCAGGTGTCCTGGTTTTGACCTCTTTTGTCTTTGGGCTCCTCCCCAGATGGGGTCTTGCTGTTCTTTCAGATGTCATCTGCTGTCACACGAGAGCCTGTTGATATTGTGGTAATAATGTACAATTTTACCACCTAAAGTCTTTAAGGGGCACGAGCTCGCTGTATCACCCTTTGGCTGGCAAAGCAATAAAGCTATTCTTTTCTACTTCACCCAAAACTCTGTCTCTGAGATCCGATTCAGCACCGGTGCACAGAGGCCAGGTTTTTGGCGTCAGTACTAAGTAAAGTAAGTCAGAAAGAGAAAGACAAATACCATATGATGTCACTTACATGTGGAATCTGAATGAACATATCTACGTAACAGAAGCAAACTCATAGACATAGAGAACAGACTTGTGGTTGCCAAGGGGGAGGGTGGGGTGTGGAGGATTGGCAGTGTGGGATTAGCAGATGCAAACTAGTATATATAGGCTGGATAAGCAACAAGGTCCTACTGTAGAGCACAGGGAACTATACTCAATATCCTGTGATAAACCATCATGGAAAAGAATATGAAAAAGAATATATTTTATATATTTTTATATATATATATATATATAAACCAAATCACTTTGCTGGACAGCAGAAATTAACACAACATAATAAATTAAAAAAAAAAAAAAAAGACTGCTTCTGCTCTGAGTTACTGCCCAGCCTGCCCACTTCCGTCTTTTGTTGCTCAGGGTTTTACCAAACGGAGCTCTGAGTTTTGGTGGGAGCGCCAGGTGTACATGTGTGGGATGGGTGAGGGTCTTTAGTTCTTTTCTAGTCTCCATCGGCCTCCTTATTACGCCCCCTTTTTTGATAGGCAAACGTGTTTCATCAGTCTTACACAAATGCAACCTTAACTCCACACTCTGCTCCCTTCCCCCCAACTGGTGTGTTCTATCAGAGCTCCCCTAAGCTGCTGCTTAGATTCTACACTAAAGCAGAGAGCTTTCAGGCCTCTCAGTTATCTGTAAGTCAGCAGCCAACCAGTAAGGAGGCAAAAATTGTGGGCAGCCTAAGGAATAATTGCTCTAAAAACCCACACACCCTTTCTCCCTTCTTCCCCTAAAGCCATTAAGTGGGACAGATCGCAGTGAGTGTAGGGTTGGGGTGCGTGGGCAGTCGGAGCCTGGATAGGATGAGGGGGGCGTCTGCCAGGGAGGGGACGGTGGTAGCAACCAGTTTGTGTCGTATCCAGTTTTTCTCAAGGGCTGTGTCATTCTTTAAGGGTTGTGCCCTGCCCCCTTCCCTCCTACCTCAAACCCGTTGGATAAAGTAGGAGAACGTGAATCCAGACTGATATGGCTAAATGAATAAGTTGAAAAGTTAATGAGGAACAGAGTTTCAAAGTAATTCTCCACGGAGTGCTTGTTAATGACAAAGAGAAAGGGGATACCGCACAGACGGAAGCTTGGCAGACACTCTTCATCCACTGGTCAAAGGAGTGTTACCAGTAATGGGACAAAACAAAATCGCCTGGCACCTGATAGGATGGGATAAAAGGGATACAACATCACTTCTGTGACTCATTGCAGTGATGTATAACCTGAATCTAATTATGCTCTAATTATGATGAAGCATCAGACAAAACCAAACTATGGGACATTCTGCAGAAACTTGTGGCCCTTCCTCAGGGCCTGATACGTAAGAATTAGAGGGTCTTAATCCTCTCAACCGTCTTGAGTTCCAGGCAGTAGAAGATGGGGCAGGAGCAGGTGCTGTCATTTTTTCCCTCTGCTGTCGATTCACGGTGCTTTTCATGACAACAGGATGGTAAACTTTTGTGTTGTGTGCTTTTTTTTTTTTTTGCGGTACGCGGGCCTCTCACTGTTGTGGCCTCTCCCGTTGCGGAGCACAGGCTCCGGACGCGCAGGCCCAGCGGCCATGGCTCATGGGCCCAGCCGCTCCGCGGCATGTGGGATCTTCCCGGACCGGGGCACAAACCCGTGTCCCCTGCATCGGCAGGCGGACTCCTAACCACTGCGCCACCAGGGAAGCCCTCTTTTTTTTTTTTTTTTTAATATTATTTATTTATTTGGTTGTGCCAGGTCTTTGTTGTAGCAGGCAGGCTTCTTAGTTGCGGCATGCAGACTCTTAGTTGCAGCATGCATGCGGGATCTAGTTCCCTGACCAGGGATGGAACCTGGGCCCCCTGCACTGGGAACTTGGAGTCTTAGCCACTGGACCACCTGGGAAGTCCCTCAGTATGTTTTCTTATTTGCTTCTCACAGTTCCCTGCTGGATTATTCTTCCACCTTTGCGATGATGATATAATAATAATAATAATAATAAAGGACAACATTTAGGTAATACTTCTCATGGCCAGGTGATAGTCCGAGCCCTCTGAATGCTGCATACATTAACTGGTTTAATCCTCACAGTTACCTTGTGAGGAAGATACGCTGTGGTTAGTCCATTTTACAAATGGGGAAACTGGGGCACAGAGAAGTTAAACACCTTGCCCAAGGTCACACAGCTGGAAAGTAGTGGAGCCGCAATTCAAGTCAGGCCGTCAGACTCTGGATCCCTAGCCTTTATTTACTGCATGCTGTGGCCTCCTGTATCGTGCCGCTGGGGGAACCAAAGACTCAGCTCGCTTGGGTGGCTTGTCGGGGGCCCCTTGTTCACTTACTCATTGATTCTGCAAATCTGTGCTGAGTGGCCGCAAATGCCAGACTCTGTTCCAGGTGCTCTGAAACGGGACAAGGCAGCTAGATCTCTGGGCTTCACGAGCTGGACACCAGGCCTGCTGCCCGGGGTCGAGCCTAGATGCAGGGCACGTGCGCGGGGAGCAGGTGGCTGCACGTGGGCTGCTGGCCTGTCTGTTCCTGTGCTCACACGTGTGTTGTCCTCTTGCCTCTTGAAGGTCGCCTGGTGGGTGCCCTGGATGCGGTGCTGGATTCCAACGCCCGGGTCGCTCCGTTTCGAATTCTACTCCAAGTCCCCGGCTCCCAGGTGTATTCTCCCATAGCATGTGGTGAGTTACTGAGTGGATCGGACGTTTACTGGGCCGTGGCCACGGGTGAGTTTTGTTCCAGGTGGAGTGTTCCCCACCTTGAGGTCTGGGCATGAGTATCTGCATGGTCGTGACGCTAGAAGGTAACTCCTTCTAGAACCTCATCTGCTGCCATGAGCTCTTTGTTCTTCCTTTCTTTTTTTGTTTTTCTTTTACAACCATTGGAAGCGTGTAGAGGCTCTAAGCTTGGGCATCCAGGCTTTCAAGTGGCGTGTTGGTCCAGGGGCCTGTGAATCCAGCTGTTTTCTTCATCTTGTGTCTGACATAACACACGAGTCCGGGGCGTGTGCATATACCGTAACAGGGCAGGGGAGGTGTCTGGGGCTGGGTCTGTCTTAGGCCAGCCTTCACCCTTGTTCCACGTGTGCACTGAATCACTGGACGGCTGAGCCCTACGGGAATTTAGAAATCACCTTCGCATCCTCTCCAGCTGAGCTTCAGTTCCTCCTGCATGCACTGTCCAATACTCCGCCTCGTCACTCCAGCTCCGCTGGGGCTGGGAATCGTTGCACCCTGAGAAGCCACTTCTATTAAAAAACAAAACCGGGGCTTCCCTGATGGCGCAGTGCTTGAGAGTCCGCCTGCCGATGCAGGGGACACGGGTTCGTGCCCCGGTCCGGGAGGTTCCCACATGCCGCGGAGCAAGTGAGCCTGTGCACCACAACGACTGAGCCTGAGTGCTAGAGCCCGTGAGCCACAGCTACTGAGTCTGCATGACACAACTACTGAAGCCCGTACGCCTAGAGTCAGTGCTCCGCAACAAGAGAAGCCACTGCAGTGAGAAGCCCATGTGCCGCAATTAGAGAAAGCCTGCGCGCAGCAACGAAGACCTGATGCAGCCAAAAATAAATAAATAAAATAAATAAATAAAAATAAAATAATGTATATT
Source organism: Monodon monoceros (assembly GCF_005190385.1). Classification (NCBI taxonomy): domain Eukaryota; kingdom Metazoa; phylum Chordata; class Mammalia; order Artiodactyla; family Monodontidae; genus Monodon; species Monodon monoceros. The sequence continues at coordinate 5,503,456 of NW_021703775.1, forward strand.
TAAAAAAAACCCCAAGATGTGTCTTTTTAATTACACAAGTAATAAATGTTCATCCTTCAGAAATTAGAAAATAGGTAAGAAAGGAGGAGAAAGAAATCACCTATAACCTTTTATCTGGTGCTAATCACTCTTGTGTCTGCGTATGTGCCTCTCCACAGAGGTTTTTAGTTGTGTTTTTTTCCTCTTAACACTTTACTAATCACCATAAACTTTCACTGTCACCTCACATTCTTGAACAACATTGGATGAATTTTTTTTTTTTCCTGGAAAAAATACAGGAAAGTTTAAAGAAGAAAATTGTCATCCATATCCACCATTACTAACAGCTGTTCACGTCTTGGCATGTTCTTCCAGTCTGGTGTTTTTTTTTTTTTGAACAAATCATTCTCTATTTGCATTAAGTGATGAAATGATGCACGCTCAATGTAATCAGTTAATACTGGAAAGTACAGATAAGAAAATATATCTTGCCCCACAGCCTAGGCACCCAAGGGTACCTCCAGTGACGCTGGGGTCACATCATCCAGGCAACTTTTTTTTTTTTGTATTTTTTTGGCCACACTGCATGGCTTGGGGATATTAGTTCCCTGACCAGGGATTACACCTGGGACCACGGCGGTGAAAGCATTGAGTCCTAACCACTGGACCGCCGGAGAATTCCCAACACAACTTTCTAATGCATTTAGACAAGTCCAGGGATAGTTATGAAGAAGGATAGGCGAGCTTTATAAAAATGCAGCTTGTCTGACAGTGCTAGTTTATGATAAAAATATTGTTTTTAGTGGATTTCAGTAAAAGGAAAGATGCTGAAGTGAAACGAAAGAACTGTTAAACTTCAAATAAACACCGAGCACTTCCTTTCTAAAAGGTTCATTTAAGGTCAAGGGGAGAGATGTTTAAAAGCATGACAAGGTCAGAATTGTGGCTTTTGAAGACAGTGTTTCCGTTCTGGCAATGTTCATTGACTCCCCTCCTGAAGGACAGGGATGTCAGCGTTCTCGTCCCTCCCCTGCTTCCCCAGGCTCTCATTTTTTTTTTTTCCTAACATCTTTATTGGAGTATAATTGCTTTACAGTGGTGCGTTAGTTTCTGCTTTATAACAGAATGAATCAGCTATATGTATACATATATCCCCATATCCCCTCCCTCTTGTATCTCCCTCCCACCCTCCCTATCTCTCCCCTCTAGCTGGTCACAAAGCACCGAGCTGATCTCCCTGTGCTATGCAGCTGCTTCCCACTAGCTACCCATTTTACATTTGGTGGTGTATATATGTCCATTAGGCTCTCATTTTTAAAAGTCTTACTATTCATTGTACGTGGTAATTTCCATTCTCTTCTGTAACCACACTTTCCACCATTATTTGGCTCAGTTCTCTATGTAAATTGATTTAATGCTTCCATCAGGTACAGCTTTCCCAGCACAGAGTCTTTTACTTTGGTTCCTGTCTTAATTGGCTATATTCCTGTTTTCTTCTCCTAATAACATCTCACATTTGCAAGTGTTTGTGCCTTGCTTTTGAACTCGAATGACACCTTGGCTGGGTCTGATGGGCTCTGGCCAGACTCTGGAGCTTCGTGGCCATCACTTCGGGGTCTTTCAGTATTTAAGTGGCAAAGGGAGAAATCTCAGGCTGGTCTGATTCCTGCCCCCACCCTTGTGGATGATGTGCTTTTTGTGGGGATAACTTTTTTTATCACTGAAGTTCAGTAGCATTAGTCCCTTTAGGAACTTGGTTATAATGTGTTACTCCCTTGAGCATACACCATGTTACATTTTTCTGCAACTCCACGTGCTCTTCCAGGACACAGATTGATTTCTCTTTTTTTAATTTTTGGCTGCGTTGGGTCTTCATTGCTGTGCGTAGGCTTTCTCTAGTTGCGGCGAGCGGGGGCTTCTCTTCTTTGCGGTGCGTGGGCTTCTCATTGTAGTGGCTTCTCTTGTTGCGGAGCACGGGCTCTAGGCGCGTGGGCTTCAGTAGTTGTGGCACGTGGGCTCTGTAGTTGTGGCTCACGGGCTCTAGAGCCTAGGCTCAGTAGTTGTGGCACACGGGCTTAGTTGCTCCGCAGCATGTGGGATCTTGCCAGACCAGAGCTCGAACCCGTGTCCTCTGCATTGGCAGGCGGATTCTTAACCACTGCGCCACCAGGGAAGCCCCAGATTGATTTCTTTAATCATGTAAGGAAACGTTCTTTTTGTTTGTTTGTTTGTTTTTTATTTGTCTTTTTTGTTTTTGTTTTTGTTTTGCGGTACACGGGCCTTTCACTGTCGCGGCCTCTCTTATTGCGGAGCACAGGCTCCAGACGCGCAGGCTCAGTAGTTGTGGCTCACGGGCCCAGTTGCTCCGCAGCATGTGGGATCCTCCCAGACCAGGGCTCGAACCCGTGTCCCCTGCATTAGCAGGCAGATTCTCAACCAGTGCACCCCAGAGAAGCCCAATATGGTGTTTTTTTAAATTAAGGCATGTACATTGTTTGTTAGTTTATTTTTTCATCTCCTCATGTCTTCTATTACTTAATAGGTCTTCTTTTTAAATTAATTACCTATTTTATACATATTAGTGTATATATATATATGTCAATTGACATATGTGTATGTCAATCCCATCTCCCAATTCATCCCCCCCTTCCCCCGCTTGTAGAGAACATGTAGATGTTCTCTACATCTGTGTCTCTATTTCTGCCTTGCTAACAGTTTCATCTGTACCATTTTTCTAGATTCCACATATATGCATTAACACACGATATTTGTTTTTCTATTTCTGACTTACTTCACTCTGTATGACAGTCTCTAGGTCCATCCATGTCTCTACAAATGACCCAGTTTCGTTCCTTTTTATGGCTGAGTAATAATTGTATATGTGTACCACATCTTCTTTGTCCATTCATCTGTCGATGGGCATTTAGGTTGCTTCCATGACCTGGCTATTGTAAATAGTGCTGCAGTGAACATTGGGGTGCATGTGTCTTTTTGAATTATGGTTTTCTCTGGGTATATGCCCAGTAGTGGGATTGCTGGATCATATGGTAATTCTATTTTTAGTTTTTTGTTTGTTTTTGTTTTTGTTTTTTTGCGGTACGCGGGCCTCTCACTGTTGTGGCCTCTCCCGTTGTGGAGCACAGGCTCCGGACACGCAGGCTCCGGACGTGCAGGCTCAGCGGCCACGGCTCATGGGCCCAGCCGCTCCGCAGCATGTGGGATCTTCCCGGACCAGGGCACGAACCCGTGTCCCCTGCATCGGCAGGCGGACTCTCAACCACTGCGCCACCAGGGAAGCCCTATTTTTAGTTTTTTAAGGAACCTCCATACTGTTCTCCATAGTGGCTCTATCAGTTTACATTCCCACCAACAGTGCAAGAGGGTTCCCTTTTCTCTACACCCTCTCCAGCATTTGTTGTTTGTAGATTATCTGATGATGCCCATTCTGACTGGTGTGAGGTGATACCTCACTGCAGTTTTGATTTGCATTTCTCTAATAATTAGTGATGTTGAGCAGCTTTTCATGTGCTTCGTGGCCATCTGTATGTTTTCTTTGGAGAAATATCTAGGTTTTCTGCTCACTTTTTGATTGGGTTGTTTGTTTTTTTTAATATTGAGCTGCATGAGCTGTTTATATATTTTGGAGATTAATCCTTTGTCTGTTAATTCATTTGCAAATATTTTCTCCCATTCTGAGGGTTGTCGTTTCATCTTGTTTATGGTTTCCTTTGCTGTGCAAAAGCTTTTAAGTTTCATTAGGTCCCATTTGTTTTTTTTTGTTTCTATTTCCATTACTCTAGGAGGTTGAGTCAAAAAAGGTTTTGCTGTGATTTATGTCAAAGAGTGTTCTCCCTATATTTTCCTCTAAGAGTTTTATAGTGTCTGGTCTTACATTTAGGTCTTTAATCCACTTTTTTTTTTGTAATAAACTTATTTATTTTGGCTTCGTTGGGTCTTTGCTGCTGCACATGGGCTTTCTTTAGTTGTGGCGAGTGGGGGCCACTCTTCGTTGCATTGGACAGGCTTCTCATTGCGGTGGCTTCTCTTGTTGTGGAGCATGGGCTCTAGGCATGTGGGCTTCAGTAGTTGTGACACACAGGCTCAGTAGCTGTGGCTCGTGGGCTCTAGAGCGCAGACTCAGTAGTTGTGGTGCATGGGCTTAGTTACTCCGCGGCATGTGGGATCTTCCCGGACCAGGGCTCAAACCCATGTCCCCTGCATTGGCAGGCAGATTCTTAACCACTGTGACACCCGGGAAGTCCCTAGATCTTTAATCCATTTTGAGTTTATTTTTGTGTATGGTGTTAGGGAGTGTTCTAATTTCATTCTTTTACATGTAGCTGTCCAGTTTTCCCAGCACCACTTATTGAAGAGACTGTCTTTTCTCCATTGTATATCCTTGCCTCCTTTGTGATAGATTAGTTGACCATAGGTGCATGGGTTTATCTCTGGGCTTTCTGTCCTGTTCCACTGATCTATATTTCTGTTGTAGTATTACTTCTATTATATTTCTGTTGTAGGCTTTGTAGTATAGTCTGAAGACAGGGAGTCTGATTCCTCCAGCTCCCTTTCTTTCCCTCAAGATTGCTTTGGCTATTTGGGGTCTTTTGTGTATCCATACAAATTTTAAGATTTTTTTGTTCTAGTTCTGTAAAAAATGCCATTGGTAATTTGATAGGGATTGCACTGAATCTGTAGATTGCTTTGGGTAGTATAGTCATTTTCACAGTATTGATTTTTCTAATCCAAGAACGTGGTATATCTCTCCATCTGTTCATGTCATCGTTGAGTTCTTTTATCAGTGTCTTATAGTTTTCTGAGTACAGGTCTTTTACCTCCTTAGGTAGGTTTATTCCTAGGTATTTTATTCTTTTTGTTGTAGTGGGGAATGGGATTGTTTCCTTAATTTCTCTTTCAGATTTTTCATTGTTCGTGTATAGCAATGCAAGAGATATCTGTGCATTAATTTTGTATCCTGCAACTTTACCAAATTCATTGATTAGCTCTAGTAGTTTTCTGATGGCATCTTTAGGATTCTCTATATATAGTATCATGTCATCTGCAAACAGTGACAGTTTTACTTCTTCTTTTCCAATTTGTATTTCTTTTTCTTCTCTGATTGCCGTGGCTGGGACTTCCAAACCTATGTTGAATAATAGTGGTGAGAGTGGACATCCTTGTCTTGTTCCTGATCTTACAGGAAATGCTTTCAGTTTTTCACCATTGATAATGATGTTTGCTGTGGGTTTGTCATGTATGGCCTTTATTATGTCGAGGTAGGCTCCCTCTATGCCCACTTTCTGGAGAGTTTTTATCATAAATGGGTGTTGAATTTTGTCAAAAGCTTTTTCTGCATCTATTGAGATGATCATATGGTTTTTATCCTTCAGTTGGTTAATATGGTGTATCACATTGATTGATTTGCATATATTGAAGAATCCTTGCATCCCAGGGATAAATCCCACTTGATCATGGTGTATGATCCTTTTAATGTGGTGTTGGATTCTGTTTGCTAGTATTTTGTTGAAGATTTTTACATCTATATTCATCAGGGATATTGGTCTGTAATTTTCTTTTTTTGTAGTATCTTTGTCTGGTTTGGTATCAGGGTGATGGTGGCCTCATAGAATGAGTTTGGGAGTGTTCCTTCCTCTGCAATTTTTTGGAAGAGTTTGAGAAGGATGGGTGTTAGCTTTTCTCTAAATGTTTGATAGAATTCACCTATGAAGCCATCTGGTCCTGGACTTTTGTTTGTTGGAAGCGTTTTAATCAAAGTTTCAATTTCATTACTTGTGATTGGTCTGTTCATATTTTCTGTTTCTTCCTGGTTCAGTCTTGGAAGGTGATACATTTCTAAGCATTTGTCCATTGCTTCCAGGTTGCCCATTTTATTGGCATAGAGTTGCTTGTAGTAGTCTCTTATGATGCTTTGTATTTCTGCAGTGTCTGTTGTAACTTCTCCTTTTTCATTTCTAATTTTATTGATTGGAGTCCTCTCCCTCTTTTTGTTGATGAGTCTGGCTAAAGGTTTATCAATTTTGTTTATCCTTTCAAAGAACCAGCTTTTAGTTTTATTGATCTTTACTATTGTTTCTTTGTTTCTATTTCATTTATTTCTGCTCTGATCTTTATGATATCTTTCCTTCTACTAACTTTAGGTTTTGTTTGTTCTTCTTTTTCTAGTTCCTTTAGGTCTAAGGTTAGATTGTTTGAGATTTTTCTTGTTTCTTGAGGTAGGATTGTATTGCTATAAACTTCCTTCTTAGAATTGCTTTTGCTGCATCCCATAGGTTTTGGATCGTAGTATTTTCTTTGTCATTTGTCTCCTGGTATTTTCTGTTTTCCTCTTTGATTTCTTCAGTGATCTCTTGGTTATTTAGTAACATATTGTTTAGCCTCCGTGTGTTTGTGTTTTTTACGTTTTTTCCCCTGTAATTGATTTCTAATCTCATAGCTTTGTGGTCGGGAAAGATGCTTGATATGATTTCAGTTTTCTTAAATTTACTGAGGCTTGATTTGTGACCCAAGATGTGATCTATCCTGGAGAATGTTCTATGTGCACTTGAGAAGAAATCTGCTGTTTTCGGATAGAATGTCCTGTAAATATCAATTAAATCTATCTGGTCTGTTGTGTCATTTAAAGCTTGTGTTTCCTTATTAATTTTCTGTCTGGTTGATCTGTCCGTTGGTGTAAGTGAGGTGTTAAAATCCCTTTCTATTATTATGTTACTGTCGATTTTCTCTTTTATAGCTGTACCATTTGCCTTATATATTGAGGTGTTCCTGTGTTGGGTGCATATATATTTATAGTTGTTATATCTTCTTCTTGGATTGGTCTCTTGATCATTATGTAGTGTTCTTCCTTTTCCCTTGTAACATTCTTTATTTTAAAGTCTATTTTATCTGATATGAGTATTGCTACTCCAGCTTTCTTTTGATTTCCATTTGCATGGAATATCTTTTTCCATCCCCTCACTTTCAGTCTGTATGTGTCCCTAGGTCTGAAGTGGGTCTCTGCTAGACAGCATATTATGGGTCTTGTTTTTGTATCCATTCAGCGAGCCTTTGTCTTTTGGTTGGAGCACTTAATCCAGTTACATTTAAGGTAATTATTGATATGTATGTTCCTATTACCATTTTCTTAATTGTTTTGGGTTTGTTTTTGTAGGTCTTTTCTCATGTTTCCTGCCTAGAGAAGTTCCTTTAGCATTTGTTGTAGAGCTGGTTTGGTGGTTCTGAATTCTCTTAGCTTTTGCTTGTCTGTAAAGCTTTTGATTTCTCCATTCAATCTGAATGAGGTCCTTGCCGGGTAGAGTCATCTTGGTTGTAGATTCTTCCCTTTCATCACTTTAAATATATCGTACCTCTCCCTTCTGGCTTGTAGAGTTTCTGCTGAGAAATCAGCTGTTAACCCTATGGGAGTTCCCTTGTATGTTATTTGTTGTTTTTCCCTTGTTGCTTTTAATAACTTTTCTTTGTCTTTCATTTTTGTCAGTTTGATTACTATGTGTCTCGGCGTGTTTCTCCTTGGGTTTATCCTGCCTGGCACTCTCTGCACTTCCTTCACTTGGGTGGCTATTTCCTTTTCCATGTTAGGGACGTTTTCAACTATAATCTCCTCAAATATTTTCTCAGGTCCTTTCCCTCTCTCTTCTCCTTCCAGGACCCCTGTAATGCGAATATTGGTGCATTTAATGTCGTCCCAGAGCTCTCTTAGGCTGTCTTCATTTCTTTTTTCTTTATTTTGTTCCACGGCAGTGATTTCCACCATTCTGTCTTCCAGGTCACTTATCCGTTCTTCTGCCTCAGTTATTCTGCTATTGATTCCTTCTAGTGTGTTTTTCATTTCAGTTACTGCATTGGTCATCTCTGTTTGTTTGTTCTTTAATTCTTCTAGGTCTTTGTTAAACATTTCTTGCATCTTCTCGATCTTTGCCTCCATTCTTTTTCTGAGGTCCTGGTTCATCTTCACTATCATTATTCTGAATTCTTTTTCTGGAAGGTTGCCTATCTCCACTTCATTTAGTTGTTTTTCTGGTGTTTCATCTTGTTCCTTCATCCGGTACATAGTCCTCTGCCTTTTCATTTTGTTTATCTTTCTGTGCATGTGGTTTTGCTTCCACAGGCTGCAGAATTGTAGTTCTTCTTTCTGCTGTCTGTCCTCTGGTGGATGAGGCTATCTAAGAGGCTTGTGCAAGCTTCCTGCTGGGAGGGACTGGTGGTGGGTAGAGCTGGGTGTTGCTCTGGTGGGCAGAGTTCAGTAAAACTTTAATAGACTTGTCTGCTGATGGGTGGGGCTGAGTTCCCTCCCTGTTGGTTGTTTGGCCTGAGGTGACCCAGCACTGGAGCCTACCCAGCTCTTTGGTGGGGCTAATGGCGACTCCGGGAGGGCTCACACCAAGGAGTACTTCCCAGAACTTCTGCTGCCAGCGTCCTTGTCCCCGCAGTGAGCCACAGCTGCCCCCCCCTCGCCTCTGCAGGAGACCCTCCAACACTAGCAGGTAGGTCGGGCTCAGTCTCCTATGGCGTCACTGCTCCCTCCCCCTGGGTCCTGATGTGCACAGTACTTTGTGTGTGCCCTCCAGGAGTGGAGTCTCTGTTTCTCCCAGTTCTGTCGAAGTCCTGCAGTCAAATCCCACTAGCCTTCAAAGTCTGATTCTCTGGGAATTCCTCCTCCCATTGCCAGACCCCTGGGTTGGGAAGCCTGACATGAGGCTCAGAACGTTCACTCCAGTGGGTGGACTTCTGTGGTATAAGTGTTCTCCAGTCTGTGAGTCACCCACCCAGCGGTTGTGGGATTTGATTTGATTGTGACTGCGCCCCTCCTACCATCTCACTGGGCGTCTCCTTTGTCTTTGGATGTGGGGATCTTTTCTGGTGAGTTCCAGGGTCTTCCTGTCGATGACTGTCCAGCAGCTAGCTGTGATTCCGGTGCTCTTGCAAGAGGGAGTGAGCACACGTCCTACTCTGCCATCTTGAACCAATATCCATTGTTTATGTAGACGTAACGCTATTGCACACTTAACAGACTATAGGATAGTGTAGACATAACTTTTATAGGCCCCGGAAAATCAAAAAATTTTTCGACTCGCTTTATTGTGCTATCTGCTTTATTGCAGCGGTCTGAACCCAGCCCACTGCGTCTCTGGGGTGTGCCTGTAATAAGGAATTGTTGCATCCAAGGGATGTACATTTAGAAGACCTTTGATACGTATATTGCCCAACTGCCTTCTGTAAAGGCTGCAGCAGCTTGCACTGAATCCCCACCACCCCTGGCAGTGTCGTTGTTCTCAGCAGATTTAATTCTTGGGCCATGCTTTCTGTTGAACCAAGATCTGCTTCCTTGAACCATAAAAAGAATGAAATAAAGCCACTTGCATCAACATGGATGGACCTAGAGATTATCATACTAAATGCAGTAAGCCATACAAAGACAAATATATGATATTGCTTACATGTGGAATCTAAAAAAATGATACAAATGAACTTATTTACCAAACAGAAACAGACTCACAGACATAGAAAACAAACTTATGGTTACCAAGGGGGAAAGGGGGGTTGGGCGGGATAAATTGGGAGTTTGGGATTAACATATACACACTACTATATATAAAATAGATAAGCAACAAGGACCTACTGTAATGCACAGGGAACTACATTCAATTATCTTGTAATAACCTATAAGGGAAAAGAATCTGAAAAGAATAGATACATACATATATGTATAACTGGATCACTTTGCTGTATACTTGAAATTAACACAACATTGTAAGTCAGCTAGACTCCACTTAGAAAATAAATTAAAAAGATCTGCTTCCTTTGGTCTCCACTTGAGTAGGTGCTTGCCTTGGACGTGACCCATGGCTGGTCTGCAGATAATTCATTTTCCTCTGTCCTCTTGCCCACAGAAGGTCCGAGTAGGCAGTTGTTCGTTCCAGGGCCTCTTTTCTCGCGTTAGGGAAGAGAGGATGGGAAAGGGATTTGTGTCTCAGGCTTGTGGTATTGATTTAGGTACTTAGCCCTCTTCTGGGAGTCACTTGGCCATCTTGCACAGTGATATTGACTCACCACATTTAGTATTTTATTGTGTCTTGAGCATTGAGAAAGGCTCCCTGCCCAGGGTTTTGCGTCTGAGATAAAGCACAAACAGGAGCTGTAGGAAAGCCCTGGGCGGCACCAGGACGTGGTAGGAACAGGAAGTGTGGCCTACGGGAATGATTTATATCTTCACTTGTCTCTGGCTGCTCAGTCGGCAGTATGGGGAGAATTTCCATGATAACCTTTTCTGTTTCTTTTTAAGCAGAGGTGGAAGAGCTGGGGAGATAATTTCGTGGGTGAACATGATTATTATTTGGCAACAGAGATCTGTGGGTGGCTGTGGTGGGAAGGAGAGAGAAGTTGCTATTACTAGTATTTTGTTAACTTACATGGACCAAAGAATCCCAAGGCTTTATAAAAGGGAAACATTAGTAGAGCTGAGTACTGGAAGGACTCAAGGGCCAGAACAGAGGAGGCCGTTTGAAGGTTTCCCTTTTATTTAAATGCTTACCTGCCTCATGAAAATCAAAGTTTTCTCAGAGTCGTGCTCACTACTGACCCTCCAGTGCCCAGGGCAGAGCCTGGAGTGTGGTCAGCTCAGTAAATAGCGGTGGGTGAATGAGGGGTAAAGTATGCAAGAGAAGGTCAAGGGCTCAGCAGTCAAGACTTCTGTTTGTAAGAAAGGGAAGGAAGGTGGTGCGTGTAATCACAGATAAGACTTCATGGGCCCTTTCTGAGAAACCAGGGCCAGGGATAGCCCAGGGCTATCTGAGTCTGAGCTCTGTAACCAGCCACCAGGACCACTGAACAGTAGAAGAACTTGCAAAACCGGGGGTCTTACTTGCTTTCTTTAAAAAAATAAAATAAAAATTTTTTTTATCGTGGTGAAATATAAGATTGACCAGCTTAACCATTTTTTTCTTTCTTTTTCTTTTCCATTACGGTTTACTATAGGATATTGAATATAAGTCCCTGTGTTATACAGTAGAACCTTGTTGTTTATCTGCTAATCCCAGACTCCTGATCCATCCCTCCTCTACCCTCCTCACCCTTGGCAACCATAAGTCTGCTCTCTGTGTCTGTGAGTCTGCTTCTGTTTTGTAAATAAGTTCATTGTTATCATTTTGTTAGATTCCACATACAAGCACTATATGACATTTGTCTTTCTCTGGCTTACCTCACTTATTATGATAACCTCTAGGTCCATCCATGTTGCTGCAAATGGTACTATTGCAATTTTTTATGGCTGAGTAATATTCCATGGTATATATGTACCACATCTTCTTTATCCATTCATCTGTCGATGGACACTTAGGTTGCTTCCATGTCTTGGCTGTTGTGAATAGTCCAGCTTAACCGCTTTTAAGTGTACAGTTCAGAGGCATTAAGCACATTCATACTGTTGTGCTGCCATCGCCACCATCCAGCTCTAGAATTTTCACCTTCACACATGGAAACTCTGTACCCGTTAAACACTGACTCCCCATTCCTCCCTCCCCCAGACCCTGAAAACCACTCTCTGCTTCCTGTCTCTCTGACCTTGATGACCTTAAGAGCCTCCTGTAAGTGGAATCTTGCAGTGTTCGCCCTCTTGTGGCTGGCTTATCTCACTTAGCATAATGTCCTCAAGGTTCATCCATGTCAGAAGCTGGAGACAAATTAGGAAATAATATGCAAATGATTAAAAAGTTCAAAAAAAAAAAGGTTCATCCATGTCATGGCGTGTGTCAGAATTTCTTTCCTTTTAAGGCTGAATAATGTGTGTCTGCTTTCTTTTTGAAATCAGATAGGCAGTGATTGGTGCACGAGTAGGAACCAAGTGCACGGTGTGTAGAACCAGGAAAGGAGACTCCTGGGAGGCAGCCCCTAGTCAGGGACAGGAGGGGAGGGGAAAAGAGCAGGGAGAGGGGATCAGGGACGGGGCTCCAGCCTGCAGGGGGCTCGGCCTTTGACTGAGTTGACACCTAGGCTGCAAAGAGCTCGGAACAGGACGCTGTCGCCGTTTCTCTGTGTCTCGTGGCCTCAGCTGTGCTTTGGCCTGCAGTCGAGTCCAGGCCGTGCCACGCTGCGAGTTACTGATGTGTTATTTCGTGTTCCTGTTGGTAGGGGATTCTCACAGCTATTGCTCTGTTATCCACACATACATTTTATTCTTGACCGTGGCCCCAAACAGTGAGCTAGTTGTTTTTTCTTTGCCTGCTTTTAGGGAGCAGAGAATACTGAGGCAAGACTCTGGATTATCTGCCTGGGCTATTGCAGGAGTTGAATTCATCATGCAGTAATTTGAGTTCTTGTCATGTCAGCTCATTGAGATGGGGGGTGGGCTGTCTTTTCTGGTTATAGACGGAGGACTTGCCGTGCTTAGAGGCAACGAGGGTGGTGTCCTGCAAAGAACATGGCCAAGAGAGCAGAAGCTTCAGGAGAAGATCAAAAAATCTTTTTTTTCTTTTTTTAAAGAAGCACATATATATATATATATTTTTTTTTTAAAAATAAATTTATTTATTTATTTTTGGCTGCACTGGGTCTTTGTTGCTGTGCGCGGCCTTTCTCTGGTTGCAGTGAGCAGGGGCTACTCTTCTGCACCACCAGGGAAGCCCAAGCTCATAACATCTTTATCCAGGTGACCTTTTAATAATGCTCATGTCCTTATGGTCTGCGTTTGGACTCCAGAGTCATTTTGCCCGGCTAGTTTTGTGACTGTTTATGACAGTGTCATGGAAGGTCTTAGTGTTCCTAGCAGGGTCTGTCCCTGGTCTTGAGTGAAATGAGGGAGAGCAGGAAAACAGAAAAAAAAAAAAAAAAAAGGAGCCAGATGCTAGCAGGTGAGAGTGATGCCGTGACAAGCGGAGTGTGGATTTCCTGCGGACCAGGGGGAGATACAGCCTGGACGGGCAGAAGCACATCTGCATCTTGGGAGCAGGTATGTGTGTAGTTCGAATAAAACTTTGTTAATATTTTAGATTTGGAAAATGAAAACACATGATTTTGAAATTTCAAGGGCCGCCGAAGGAAGCTGTGATAGTTTTGCTAACAACGTGTGGGATATGTTTTTTAAAAAGTGAGAATCACAGGAGTTATGCTTTCCAGTTTAAAAAATCCCTTCCTTTCCTGTACTTTCCTTGTCTGAGCCTCTCAGCAATGTGTAAGGAATTATTGGCCCTGGAGAGGGAAGAAGCAATGTACAGGTTCCTCATGACTTGCCAGGGGCACATCTTGCATCAGGGGAACCTCCCTGGTGGCCCAGGTGAGGGTTCTTACAGAACGTTCTGTCAGACTGTTCTTTCTGCTGTGTCATCCCTTATCTCTGTCCTTGACCGTGGCTGGTGCTTTAGTTTCTTGTTTTCTGCATCACTGTTTGCTTTGTCTTTGGAGAGAGAGTTTTCTTATGGGAGGAAATGTTCCAGGGTGGATCAGATTATTGTCTTGGTGACCTTTGTGCCAGGGCAGCAAAGGAAGTGCCAGCCAGATCCTTTTTCAAGAACAGAACTTGCTGTGCACTTCAGGGAAAGTCTGGGAGGCAGCCCTGCAGGAGGAAAGTTGGAACGTCTTTGTGAGCACTTCCTAAGGTTACGCAGTATGAGTTGCTTGGGATTCATTGGAACAATACTGGCTGACATTTTCTACGTGGATTTACACTTGGAAGTTACGGAGGGGGACCGTGGTTGACGTTTCTTTTCTATTAGGATGTTTCCATCACCGGGCTCTTAACTGTTTTCAATAAAGTAATTTTTCAATAATTAAACTCACTGAAGGTGTTCTTGCACTAGCCATGGTGCTTATAGTTACTTAAAAAGCACGCAAGTGCTGAGTCTAACTTTCAGACTTAGTGAATTTGAAGGTCAAAAGTCATTTTTGTAAAATGCTTTTAAACTGGGGAGATCGTTGAAGACCCCAAGGTCTGAGTTTTCTCTGTTGCAGTAGTCCCTTTTCTGAAACATAGAGAAATAGCAAATCACTATGTTGTGTGATAGGAACTAACAGTGTTGTAGGTCAGTTATACTTCAAAAACAAACAAACTCATAGAAAAAGAGACCAGATTTGTGGTTATCGAAGGTGGGGGGAGGTGGAGAGGAGAGGGAATTGGATGAAGGGGGTCAAAAAGTACAAACTTCCAGTTATAAGATAAATAAGTACTAGGGATGTAACGTACAACGTGATAAATATAATTAACATTACTGTATGTTATATATGAAATATATATGAAATATCATTATATATGATAACATGAAATGTATATAAAAATATAAATAGATGAAAGTTTTTAAGACAGTAAATCCTGAGTTCTCATTAAAAGGAAAAAATTTTTTTTTCTATTTCTTTAATTTTGTGTTTGTGTGAGATGAAGGATGTACACTAAAACTCATTGTGATAATCATTTCATGACGTATGTAAGTCAGATCATTATTGCTGTGCACCTTAAGTTTATACAGTGCTTTATGTCAGTTATATCTCAATAAAACTGGGAGGAAAAAAATCGCCCCTTTTCTCCCTCTTGTAATAATCCTTATGCGTAGTCTCTCCTTACCTTACAAATCCCGATTTGTTTTTTTTATTTGACATGCTTCAGAATAAATATGACCTAAACAAAAACATAAAGTTTGAAAGCTGGGAATCAAACTTTTCTCCAGTATCTTACGGGTTGCCTCACTTCTGCACAGAGCATGGCTTCTTTGACAAAAGAAACCATCTGGAGGGGAAACATCCGGTTCCGTCCCTTCCATTTTAGCAGGTGAGAGAGTGACTAACGCAGCTGGGTTTCAGAACAGTGACTTTTTACTGATTGACTCCTTAGCCGTCAGTGGATGAAGGCAGAGCGTCAGAGTGGAAGCGTCCTGACTCACGTGGTGTCCAGAGCCCTCCTTCCCTGCTGGACTTGCGGGTGTGGGTGTGTCCTCACCCTCAGGTCATGCTGACTTCCATGACTAAAAGTGTCGCCATCCCTCACTTCTCTGACATCTGCTAGAACCTTGTATGCTCGAGTGGCCCTGGGCTGGGGAGTGATCTGTATTTAAAAAATAAGAAGAAGGAGGGCTTCCCTGGTGGCGCAGTGGTTGAGAGTCCGCCTGCCGATGCAGGGGACACGGGTTCGTGCCCTGGTCCGGGAAGATCCCACATGCCGCGGAGCGGCTGGACCCGTGAGCCATGGCCGCTGAGCCTGCGTGTCCGGAGCCTGTGCTCCGCAATGGGAGAGGCCACAGCAGTGAGAGGCCCGTGTACCGCAAAAAAAAAAAACAAAAACAGAAACTAAAAATAAGGAAATTCAGGGAGTGTGAAATTCTGTGCCCCATGTTCTTATCCTGCTTTCACTTCTGACTTTACAACATGTTCACATAGGTGGAGGTTAATCATCCAGGTTTATGCCTTTTTTAAAAAATCGAAGTATAGTTGATTTACAGGGATTCGGGTGTACAGCAGAGTAATTCAGTTAATACATATATATATATATTCTTTTTCAGATTCTTTTCCATTATAGGTTATTACAAGATATTGAATATAGTTCCCTGTGCTGTACGGTAGGTCCTTGTTGCTTATCTGTTTTATACATAGTAGTGTGTATCTACTAATCCCAAATTCCTAATTTACCTCCCCCCTTCCCCTTTTGGTAACTGTAAGTTTGTTTTCTATGTCTGTGAGTCTGTTTCTGTTTTGTAAATAAGTTCATTTGTATCATTTTTTTAGATTCCACATATAAGTGTTAACATATGATATTTGTCTTTCTCTGACTTACTTCACTTAGAATGGTAATCTCTAGATCCACCCATGTTGCTGCAAATGGCATCATTTCATTCTTTTTTATGACTTAGTAGTATTCCATTATGTATATACACCACATCTTCTTTATCCATTCATCTGTTGATGGATGCTTAGACTGTTTCCATGTCTTGGCTATTGTAAGTAGTGCTGCTATGAACATAGGGGTGCATGTATCTTTTTGGATTATGGTTTTCTCTGGATATATGCCCAGGAGTGGGATTGCTGGGTCGTATGGTAGTTCTTTTAGTTTTTTAAGGACCCTCCATACTGTTCTCCATAGTGGCTGCACCAATTTACATTTCCACCAACAATGTAGGACGGTTCCCTTTTTTCCACGCTCTCTCCAGCATTATTATTTGTAGACTTTTTGATGATGTCCATTCTGACCAGTGTGAGGTGGTACCTCGTTGTAGTTTTCATTTGCATTTCTCTAATAGTTAGCAATGGTGAGCATCTTTTCATGTGCCTGTTGGCCTTCTGTATGTCTTCTTTGGAGAAATGTCTATTTAAGTATTCTGCCATGCCTTTTCCGTTAAGAACATTAGAAAATTTTTTTCACTATGAAGATTTTCAAACGTACCTCAAAGTAGTGAGGACGGTGTAATGAAATCCTCCTGGGTCCTTATGCAGGCACGTTAGGATCTAGGTTTTGCCCACCTTGCTTTATCTCTTACTCTCTGAGTCTTTTTTCCGCCACTAATGTATTTTAAAGCAAATCCTAGAAGTTATGCTATTTCGCCCCTACATATTTTAGTGAACATCTCTGAATCCAGGGCCATTCTTTGTCACTGCAGTAGCATCATTAAACTGCTAGAGGTAACCAGACTCCTTGCTGTCACTTGTACTTGGTGCAGACATGGGCTTCTGGCTGCTTCAAGATCCTTCATGGATCCGGTTGTTTTCATCCACGTTCAACCAGAAACACACCACTCATTTGATTGTGTGTGGCTTATGTCTTTTTTAGTCAAGAAAGTCTCCATCCTTCCACTCCCACCCTACTGTTTTCCCCCAAGTCATTGACTTGGTGAAGAAACCGGGTCAGTTTTTATGCAGAATGTCCCGCTGGTACACTTGTCTGTTTCCTTCCTCAAGGTATCATCTCACCCATTACTTGGTTCCTCATATTTCCTGAAAACTGGACAGTAATGACAAAGGTTCAGTTGAATCCAGGTTTGTAAAGAAGAATACTGAACAGGTGGTTGGCCTATATCCTGCCTGGGGGTCATGTATCCTCTGGTGTCTGACTCTTAGTGATGCTTATATTAGTTGATAAGCTCAGGTGACAGCTTCCATTGCATTCTCCCCCTGTCAACCTTTCATCTAATGGTTTTACCCATTTCGATGTTGCCTGAATAATTTTTCTCTACATACTGCAAAGTGGTGATTTTCTAATTTGATAAGTACTTTCACAGCTGTCACCTTGAGCTTGTCTGTAAAGAACTTTACCTTATCACCTGGGGCTGTCTGGTCACCCTGAGAACATTTAGGAAAGGGAGGGAGAGAATGCTCGCTTTTGCCTTTTAGTTGCCTGTGGTTTGTGTAAGTAGTTGGTGCCCTGGTTGTCTGCAGTGGTGACAAGTGAGTTATTTTTGGTCTTGTTTTAGTCTTCTTTTCTCTTTTCCTTCCTCCCTCCCTTTTCGGTATCATTTCAAAGTCCCTGTTCCCCACTCCCAGCACTTTATTATGAAAATTTCCAAACATGCAGAGAAGTTGAAAGGATTGTACAGTGAACACTCTAAGCCCGGGGTGTTTATACGTTCACTGTGTTTCAGTTAATTGCTGTCCTTTTCGATACTCAGATCATGCCACCTTCTGCCTACAAGAACCCCTCCCTGTGCCTTCTGTGACTTTTGTCTCACTTTCATTCATCTTTGAGTGATTCCTTGCTCTCGGCCAATAAGATGTTAAGTGTTCATCTTGTGCACTTCCTGCCTCCTATCTGGAATCAGCCATTCCTCCAAGTAGCCCTGGTTCCTTTGTGTGGGTCATGGTATTTAGGGACCACAGTCTGGGGTGTGGGGTTGCTCATTGTTACTGGGCTGTCATTGCCTCTAAGGCTCTTCCAATAGGTATGAGCTAAGAAGTATGTGAAAGAAAAGAAAAAAGAGGTATGAAAAAGAAAAATAAATCATGAGTTCATACTTAGCTTTCTAATTCGGCTGTAAAACTACGTAGTTATAATTTAACTTTGATATTATACATGTTTATCTCCTCTTATTCACTGACAATCTTGGTTTCTAACAATATTCACGTAATTGTTCTCTATTGTACATGCATGCAAACATATTGTCTCTAAATAATATCAATGCTGCTATTAAGAGTAAGAGTAGTGGACTTCCCTGGTGGTCCAGTGGTTAACACTCTGTGCTTCCAATGCAGGGGGGCTTGGGTTCGATCCCTGGTTGGGGAACTAAGGTCCCCCATGATGTGTGGTGCAGCCAAAAGATTAAAGAAAAAAATGGAAAAAAAGAATGAGTAGTGAAAGAGGGTAAAGTTTTTGCAGCTCTATTTGGCCTTAGAATATATTTAACTATGGAGGTATAGTCAAAACACTGTTTAAAACAGTTATTTTCTCTTGGTAATTATGTTGGTAATTATTTTTAATAACCTAATAAAGTTAATTTTTAATTGTTAAGGATATTTTTTCCCTTATTGATTTGACTCAAAAAATACAAAACACTTTCATGATTAATCAAATTTATAAAATCTATAAAAACAAAATATTTGTAGAGAAGCCATCCTTCCCCCCCACGCCCACTTTCTTTTTCACAAAGGTTACATATATTCTGCTCTATGCCTTGCCTTTTTTATGTATCAGCATATCCTGGAAATCATTCCACATCAGAGAGGAGAGATATTCATCCTCCTCCTTTTTTTCTTTCTCCCGCTCTTTCGTTTTCTTTCTTTGATTGCCTAGAAGTACCATAGTTTATTTAACCTATTCTCTACTGATGGGTATTTCTGTTGTTTTCAGACTTTACCATGACAAAAATGCCCCAATGAATAACCTGGTAGATTCCTAGAAGTGGGATTGTTGCATCAAAGTGTTAATTAGATATTATTAAATTCCCTTCTCTCCATTGGCATGGTATTATTTTTTAAAATTCCAATCAGCAATGGATGAAAATGCCTGTTTTCCCAGACTTGTCATCAGATCTAGTGTCAAATTTTTGGAATTTTGCCAACCTGATAGGTGAGACATGGTGTATTTCCATAGTTTTAATTTGCATTCCTTTTGTTTTGAGGAAGTTGAACATCTTTCATGTTTAAGGACCATCTTCAGAAACTCTTTATTCCTATCATTTGCCTAGTTTTTTATTGGGTGCTTCTTTTTTCTCCTCAACTTTTAGGTGCTGTCTGTATATTAGGAATTTTAGCCCTTTATTTGAGGTGTGAAATTACAAAATCTTTCCCCAGTTTGTCATGTAGTGGGATTTAGCATGCCTTTCTTTTATACTTTGTGATTTTGAGTTATGGTTGGAAGGTTTTCTCATTCCTGAGTTACTCAGGAATCCACTCATGTTTTCTTCAATTACTTGTAAATTAATTTTCTTTCAGTACTTTAAAACTGTTGTTCCATGTCTGCTGGCTTGCATCGTTTCTGATAGGAAGGCTACTATCATTCTTATCTTTGTTCCACTGTAAATATTGTGTTTTTTTCCTTCTTTATCACTGGTTTTCACTAGTTTGCTTATGGTGTGATTTCCTGTAATTTTCTTTAAAGGTTTTTCCACTTGGTGTTCGTTGAGAATCTTGAATCTGTGGGTTTATAGTGTTCATCAAACTTGAAAACAATTTCAGCCATTATTTCTTCAAAAAAGTTTTTCTGTTCTCGCTTTGGTAGCACATATACTTAAACAACATTTTTTTCCTGCTCTCTGGTTCCCCTACCCCGCTTTTCCTGGGACCTCAGTCACACAGATTTCAAGCTGCTTGTTATTGTCCCGCAGTTCACTGATGCTCTGTCCTTTCTGTTTTGTTCATCCTGTTTCTTCTGTTTTTCATTTCAGAGTTTTTCTCGCTATCAAGTGCCCTTTTCTCTGCAATGTCCAATTTCCTTTTAATCGTATCAGTATATTTTTGATTTCAGACACTGTTTTTCATCCCTAAAAGTTTGATTTGGAATTTTTTTAATGTCTTCCATTTAGCTCCTCACCATCCTCTTGCTTTCCTCCACTTTTTGAACACATGGAGTATATTTATAACAGCTGTTGTATGTCTTTGTCTTTTAATCTGCTTCATATCTGATTCTGTTTCTATTGATTGATTTTTGTTTTGCTTACGTAGGTCAAACTTTCCTACATCTCTGCTACCATCCCTGCTTCTATTTCTGAGAAGTGTTTCTAATGGCACTAGAACAAGGACATTTTAATGACTATTTCAATTATAAATTAAAAATCTATTTTACTTTCAGTGTCAAGGAAGTTGAGTTTGTTTTTCACTTATCGCAAATAATTTTAGGGACTCATTCTAATTTGAAGGCATAAAAGGATAAATTATATAAAAAGAAAGGTTTAGAATTTATTTTCTTAAGCTATATAGTGAGAAGTTTACAGAGGTTTAAAAAAAAAGCATGATGATGTGATGTTGATATTCAACTTTTACATGTTCCTGTAAAGATACTGCTTCAGACAATATAGATTAGGTGTTAGAGTATCCACTTGAAGAATGCGAGATTTCTGAAAATTAAAGCTTTGGTCCAACCCTTTCCCCTGTCATTTGTAATTTTTACTAGATTCTTTGCCTCAGTGTTTCTCTGTGTAGGATGAGTGTTGAGTGGAATTTAGGAATGACACTGCCTTGACTGTTAAACTTTTAATTAGTCCTTTTGTGGTCTGTGTGGCTTTTAGTCCAGGCATTTAGACAGAAGCCTTTTAGTGTTTGGACAGTAGAGAAACGTTGACTATTGCAAAGGAACAGATCTGAAGGATGCACATGCAATGCCCATGTCATTGTAAAGTAGGATCTAGGTATCTGGAGAAGATATTTAATTCAATTGGATATTTACTATGCAGAAAGAAACAGTTGCTTTTTAAAACTGAAGCTGGGATCAAGTTATGTATGACTGTTTTCCGTGCAGAAGCTGTAAGTATAGACAATGAGATGCTTGTTTTATTTCCTGAAAATACCTCTGGGGCAAACCTAGGATAATAAATACTGTGTGTGAGTTTCAAAGTGACTCAGCTGTTGGGAGCTGCCCCCCGCCCCACCCTACTCCCCAGGCTCCAGTCTCCACCGTGAGTTACAGAAAGAGCCAGAAGAACAGGCCTCAAGGTAGGCTGTTGTCTGCGCTTTAGATTTCTCACCTAGGAGATGGAAATAACAACACCTATCTTGTGATGCTTTTCATGAAGATGAACAAGGTTAAGTGTACAACATACCTAACAAGATGCCTGGCTTCAGAAAGTGTCCTGTGCCTGCACCTCTGGCAGTCCTTTCTTAGACCATCAAGTTGGTTATTTATAAATCCAGCAGTGTGGTTTGTCTTGTGGTCATAACTGATGTTTCTAATACTGTATTTTAGTCTTGCATTGACATTTACAAATTTGATTGTTGACTTCTTGTGTGGGTAATGTGTAAGATCCACTGAACTTGAATTTTCTTAGAAAAGAGAGAAGTCTTTTTCAGCAAAAATTAGGGGCCTTGATGAAACAAAGTATCGATGTAATTTTGCTAATCGGACTTCTGTTACAATCCACAGTAAGCCTATACATTTTGGTTTTAGAAAGCTGTATTAACCTGCTAGGGCTGCCTTAACAAAATACAGCAGACTAGATGGCTTAAAGAACAGAAATTTATTTTCTCACAGTTCTGGAGTCTGGAAGTCTAAGATCAAGGTGCCAGCAGGGTTGGTTTCTCCTGAGGCCTCTCTCCTTGGTGTGCAGACGGCTGCCCTCTTGCTGGGTCCTCACATGATGCATCCCTGGTGTTTCTTCCTCTTCTTACAGGGACACCAGTCCTTATACTGATCCCTGCCCCATGACCTAATTTAACCTTAGTTACTTCCTTAGAGGCCCTAATCTTCAAATATGGTCACGTTGGGGGTTAGGGCTTCATCATATGAATTTGGGGGGACCCAACTCAGGCCATAACACTTCTCCTCCATCTTGGCTTTGGAACGCCCACAGCAGAAGCAGTGGGAATATTGCTATAGTGTTGAGTCAATGTGTAGCCTTTTTATCATTCCGTCCCTTCAATGGATGACAAATTCTCACTTTCTTATTTTCTCCTCTTTACATTTTTCACCACTTATATGTCTGTAATGTGGCTTTCAAACATTTTGACCGTGACCCACAGACAGAAATATATTTATGAGTGTGTGCATAACTCTAACAAATATTTCATGAGTCAGTCATTGCCCTTATAAAGTGGCATGTATTTTCTAAATATTTCATTTTTTAAAAAACAGCTGTTTTCTGGT
Source organism: Monodon monoceros (assembly GCF_005190385.1). Lineage (NCBI taxonomy): Eukaryota > Metazoa > Chordata > Mammalia > Artiodactyla > Monodontidae > Monodon > Monodon monoceros. The sequence goes on from NW_021703775.1 coordinate 5,525,651, forward strand.
GGGCTGCTTCATGTAGCTGAGAAACATGGCTGCCATGTGGGTTCAGAGCTTCAATGTGTCATATATGTTACGTGACTTTCCTTTCTAGTCCTTTGAGTCGTTGGTGTGCAGTCGGCTTGCACTGATTTACGGTATTTTTGAAGCCCATCATAAGACTTCCCTGCAGAGGAAATTATAGTTCGGAAAATTTCCCTGCCATTTGGCAACTTTCGTAGGAAGTAGAAGACAGTCGAGTGGGAAAGTTCCATCACGGTGATTGTCTTTGCTGGGAGAGGCACACAGCCGTGTCAGATTCAGGACAGGGCGACGGGTTTCATTACAACCTCCCCTAACTGCGGCTCAGTGATCGATTTTACTCGTGTGTTGATTTTCTCTCTCAAGGTGTGAGCTTACTTTTGTTCTAGAATGGTTTTCCCCTATTTTAAGGCTTCTGCCCAGGAGGTAGAAGAATTTCTTAAAGGATAAAAGTCAAGTTTTTGGATGATGTGACCTCAGGTCTTAATTCCACATGATGTACTGTGGTGGGGCTTGGTTGGAATTTTATTCACAGCGTCTGTAGTTAGCAGGTGGAGAAGACACACGTGGTTTCACAGCTACCTGTTGGCCCTATGAGCTTAGGAACAGGATCAATGAAAAGCTGTCTCATGTCAGCCAGGAAGATGCCCTCAGGAAAATGTGATGGTGGGGAGAGTGCGTGCTCTACGTGCAAGCACAAAGTAGCTTTTTTAGTGTCAAGCCCTAGGAACTACTGGACTGAACTACTGGACTGGATTATGTAAGTGTTACTTGAAAATTAAAATGCAGCTTCTATGGGAGGACCCCAGGGCACTTCAAGGTCATAGAGAATGAGCTCACACCCTGGTTTGCCTTTTACTCGATACAAGTGACCTTGGAGATGTATCTGAGGCCCCCTTCCTCACTCAGCCTTCATTTCACGTCAGTGAGACCACGCCTGGGACAGAAAGGTCACAGAGTGAGTCCTGTCCCCTCTCTGTTCCTCCTCAGTCCTCCAAGTCTTTTTTTTTTTTTGGTAAATTAGGAAGTATATGAAAACATATAGCAAAAGATTGAAGGCCAGTACAGATATTCTTATTTCCATGTATTCCTTGCCCTTTTTTTTAAAAAAAAATTCTGACCAGTTGGTTTTATTATGATGCATAATAAAGGATAATGATCTATGGATGGGGGAGGGATAAATTAGGAGTTTGGGATTAACATATACACACTACTATATATAAAATAATCAACAAGGACCTACTGTACAGCACAGGGAACTCTACTAAATACTCTGTATAACCTATATGAGAAAAGAATCTGAAAAAGAATGGATATATGTATATGTATAACTGAATCCCTTTGCTGTATACCTGAAACTAACACAACATTGTAAATCAACTATACTCCAGTATAAAATAAAAGTTAAATTAAAAAAAAAAAGATCTAGAGAGAGGAAACCTTAAAGTGCCAGAGAAGAGCAGAGAGCTGCCCACCCCAAGGAGCCTGTGCAAATTTATTGGCTTCAGTGGCCCAGAGACTCTCTCCTGAGATGAATTGTGTGATGTGCTGTCCCTCCACCCACCCTGCAAAGAAACCATTGCTGACCAACGAGATTTAGGGGGTGTCCTGGTGACTGACACTTATGTAGCTGCCACCCGAGGACACTGAACGTGCAAGGAGAATTAAGCCAGAGGCAGGTAAATTAGATGCCCACCTCAGCCACATCAGTGCTGAATGTGAGGAGCAGACGGTGCGGGTCCTCAGTTCAGGGGGACATTGTTTGGAAACTTCAAGAGAGCCCTGCTGTGGAGCCTGGAAACTTGTGGTGTGAGGCTGTTGTTTCAAAATGATCTCTCCCTCCCATAAGAGGGGTAGGGAGCCTGAAGGGCCAGGGGCTTCCTGAGACTGCAGGGGCCTCCTAGGTGGATGGGAAGTAGATAGAGTTCGTGGCCACTTACCCCAAGTGGGTTGCCTCTTGGGTTTATGATCCCAAAAGAGCAAGACGGGAGGTAGGACTCATGGAGAGCTGGGTAGGGTCACTGGTTGTTATGGACTGAATGGTGTCCCCCTCAACTCCCCAAATTCAAATGTTGAAGCCCTCACCCCCAATGTGGTGGTATTTGGAGGTGGGACCTTTGGGAGGTGATTAGGTTCAGATGAGGTAATGAGGGTGGGGCCACCCTGATGGGATTAGTGCCCTTATCAGAAGGACGAGAAGTCTGCTCTAGTGATGACCAAAGGACATTGCTTTGGCAATGCCATGCCTAAAAATGGGAGAATACAGGGAAATAAATACCATTGGTTTAAACTCTCATTTTTCCTTATGAGGAAAAATGAGAGTTCTCTTAGATTCTTCTTTTTACTCCTTCCCAAAGTGCCCATCAGAACAATAGTCCTAGTACGGATGTTCTCCATACTCACCCCAAATCCACAGGTCCAAGGTGAGTTCTCTGGCATTTCTATGTGGGGGGTATTTATAAGGTCCTCACATACATTCACACTCTGGGGAGAGCAATGCTGCAGGTAACAGAGAGAGAGAAAGCTCAGAGGTAGCATAATGCATGTCTGGCTTCTCTGTAAGTGGTACATGACTCTGTTGGTCGTTATGCCTCTCACGTTGGCTAGATTATTCTGCACGGTTGCTTGTCTGCCAGCCCTTTGAGGTTAGAGTATCTTCGGCTTCCCACTTGGGAAACCCGGCCCTCCTAGCCAGGCATTCACCTATTTCCACACTAGACATACCTGATGTACACATGCCTCTTCTTGTGCAGGACCGTGCTTGCTTCAAGTCATGGACTTGATCAAACCTCTGTCACACCACTTGGAGCTGGCACAGTCCCCGTGCCAAGGTGCCCATGTCCAGTGGGGAGGTCTAGGAGGAAATAATGACAACTAAGATGTCTAAGCTTTTTAGTAACAGTGTTGCTTAATGCTTCACTAATAGGTTGATTGTGTTTTTAGTTGCCTTTGAAAGAAATTAACTTACTAGGTACTATTCTAATGTTTCTGTGGTTTTGTTTTAACATGTACAATAAAACCTCTTTTTATATCTGTTTTAAGGAATTTTTAATAAAAGATATGAAGTACAGATTGATAAACCTGGAAATGTCCTAGTGGCAATGCCCTTGGGCCACTGGCAGAGCCATCTCAAGAGGTCTTCTCTCTGTGAACTTGGGCTGAGGTCCCTTTTGAGGGACCCTCATTCTTATGGGGTAAATTCTGTGAGAATGTTCAGAATTGGTCACCCTGGGGCTTGTTTCCCCTGGAATGGCTGTATGATTATAGATGTTTCTGTCACTTGAGTGGAGGTGGTCAGAATTCCACACGTTAGTGAGACTGGCAGGACGCCCACAGAGAGGTCCCGGGGATGACTCGTCTGGTTGGCTGGCCCATCCGTGTGGCAGAGGGATGGGTGTTCCCAAACCCCAATGCTGCGGTGACTGGGACCAGGGCCCCAGTGGAGGGTGCCTGCCTTGTCAGCCAGCAAACTGGGATGTGAGAAGCTGGAATGTTTTAATAACATAAATGCAGGACTCGTATTTGGAAAGTGAGTTCATATTCTAAGAATTGCTTTTGTCTCTTAATCTCTGTGTCTTTTTCTGTTCTAACCCAGGTGCCACGTTAGAGGAAATAAACCAGCACTGGGACTGGCTGGAGCAAAATCTCCTCCACACCTTGTCCGTCTTTGATAATAAAGATGACATTGCCAGTTTTGTCAAAGGGAAGGTGAAGGTAGGTCCCTGGACTGTGATGTTTCTCCCCGTTTCCCCATCTTTCTTATCACATCCTTACAACCTTCTAGACACTACAGCATTTTAAATCATATTCTTTTCCCTTAACAGTGTTCTCCATGATAATTGAACTTCTTGGCTTAATACGTGAAGCAAAATGAGTTTGACTTGCCATCAGTCAAATTTTGCAGAGTCAGTCTGACAAAATTCACCCGAAAAAAAAAAAAAAAAACCAACAAAAGCCTCATTCTCAGGCCTGAGGTTTCGTTACCCTTTACAGAAGTGAAGGTCCTTTTTTATCTCAGGGGAAAAAAAAAATGCTAAGATTCGTGTTTTTGCACAGCAACAATGTTATTTGACCCCTGAAGCTAGTTACTCCCAACTTTTTTTGCAGCTGTGACACCTTGTCTGTCTTTTATTTTGTTGGACCTAGCACTTGCCTCCTTCTGAAAGTGGATCTTTTTTCTTAAAATATGTTAAGTGAAGAATTAAAACCAAATAAGTTTTGAGAAAAGAGAGGACTATTTGGGGAGGTCTCTACATACCTGCTGTGAGCTATGTCTTATGTTAACAGGTCTCACTGCAAAAGCATGATTGGTAACCGGTGCTTTAAAAACCCTCTCAGTGTTGTTCATCGTTGCTTGTTTCATCTTTATTTCTTCTAGGTCCTTGTTAAATGTTTCTTGCATTTTGTCCATTCTATTTCCAAGATTTTGGATCATCCTTACTATCATTATTCTGAATTCTTTTTCAGGTAGACTGCCCAGAAACTAACACACCATTGTAAAGCAATTATACCCCAATAAAGATGTTAAAAAAATAAAATAAAATAAAATGAAATGTCATGTTTTATCAAAAAAAACCAAAAAACAAAACCCCTCTCAGGCAGGGAGAGACGGTTTCTCATTCTAAATTTAACTGTCTTACTAAACACTTTAACACATGAGCCTGTAATACAGTTTTCATCCCTTAGGGTAAAACATCCTAGAGTGTTGTTTTTTCTTCCCAAAAGTGTGCCTTTCCAGCACCCCATGTGCTTTGGCTTTTAGTAAAGGGTCTTAGAGTGAATTCTCGAATTTGAAAGGACAAAACAAGAGCACCTTTTTCATTTGGGGATTGGGTATACTCGTGGGATCAGGTAGAAGACCAGTCTTCTGAGTCCAGGTGGAATGACAGTGTTGTCTGGTGGGGATTAGCAGGTGGGCGCAGGCCCTGGCGGGTCTTGTCCGTCTTGTGTGTTACCACCACAGCCTGGTCCAACTTGGTTCCTTGGGTCAGGCTGCACTGGGGCTTAGCAACAGAAATACCCGGTTCACAGTTATTTTTCACATTGACCCCCTTTTCTTGGTCTCGCATGGGTTGTGGCGGTTCTTTGATTTAGGTGTTTCTCCTCTTAGTTGGGAGCGAGGAAATGCATTTCTGCTGCAGTGGCTTTTAGAAAGCTTCTGTAGGGGAGGGAAAAACTTTTCCTTTACCCTCTTAGGTTCTGTGCCAGGGGCCTGGAAATTAAACTGACAGAAGACAGATTAATGAGAAAAACAGAGTTTATCAGCCTCTGCGGCCCACAGACAGGTAGGAGAAACTCTGTCATGAGTAACTCAAAGGGGTGCTTAGGACTTGGGGCTTGGGCAGCATCGTAACGAAGAGCAGTGCATTTGTAGAGAAGTGAGGCGTCAAAGGAACAGGAGTGCGGCCTTTTAGAGCAGCAAACTGCCGGACACTGGGTACTGGAGTGAGACTGACTGCTCCAGTCGGGTTCATCCTGTAGGCTCCTGCTGGTGCCTCTGGAGTTGGTCAGAGTCCAGAGTTGTCTCTGGTGATTCAGAGTCTGAGAGCTGCTTTTTCCTCTTTCTGGCACAGGATGGGGAGACACCTTTAGAAGTGGGGATTTGTGTCCTGTTTTTAGGTAAATAGTGGGGGAGGGCAGAGAGCTTTTTTGGCATCTGCTGTTTGTCAAGTGTCTTTAGCTCAAAATAATTCTTATGCCAGAGTGGCATATTATGGGGTGGCATATTCTGATCCCTTAACACTTCATAGTGAACATGCCTTTTATTTCCCAGGGAGGCTACTGGCCTGGAGCAGGGGCCGGGGATTGAGGGGTCTGGCTGGTCGGAGGCTGGTCGAGCCTTTGGGGCCACCATGTGGTGTTGGTTCTCCCTTTGCCCTGGGCAGATTTGAAGGATCTGGGAATTGGGGCTTTCCTACTCAAAACCTGACCATCGACTGCTCTATGGAGGGTTTTTGTTTTTGTTTTTGTTTTGCGGTACGCGGGCCTCTCACTGTTGTGGCCTCTCCCTTTGCGGAGCACAGGCTCCGGACGCACAGGCTCAGCGGCCATGGCTCACGGGCCCAGCCGCTCCGTGGCATGTGGGACCTTCCTGGACCGGGGCACGAAACCGCGTCCCCTGCATCGGCAGGTGGACTCTCAACCACTGCGCCACCAGGAAAGGAATCCCTCTGCTTTGAGCTGTGCTGTAACCAGACCCAGCAGACAAGGAAGCCAGCAGTCTGTGTGGCCGCCCTTGTCTGGAGCCGTGACTGTTTGCTGTAGAGGCTTCTTAAAAAATGCCCTTCAGGGACTTCCCTGGTGGTCCAGTGGTTAAGACTGCGTGCTTCCAATGCAGGGGGTGCGAGTTAGATCCATGGTTGGGGAACTCAGATCCCACATGCTGTGTGGTGCAGTGAAAAAATGAGATAAAAATTAAAGAGAAAAAATCCCCTTCACGTTTCAAGGTGCAGAGCATTTATTATATATTAGACACGCTTTAAAAAAAAAATACCTCTCTTAAATAACATTTATATTTTATAATGTCTTGTTAAATAAAATTTGGAAAAGAAAGAAAAACATAATGAGGGAAATGCAAATCACTTGAAATTTCAGATTGACTTTTAAAGTAATTTAAAATTACATTTTTATTTTAATGGTAATGCCCAGGATATTTTCTAAAACCGCTTGTGCAATGCAGATTGGGTAGCAGTTCCCCCAAAAGTGGCCTTATCTTATTAGCCTTTTGTGAAACCACCCATACAAGAATAGAAAGGAAGGAAGGTGCTAATAAAAATAAATAAAAAGATAGAATTACAGTGTATTTTAAAAATCGAGTAGCATATGTAAGGCCTGAGGTCGGGGAGTTCTTGAACAGAAGAAATTCTGGGTGAAAAAAAAATGTACAGTGAGCTGTCAGGAATGGGAATCAGAATTGTGATACTGTCAGTGTGCTGTCACCCTTAGGATCAGGCCACAGCTTACATTCTAGGCACGTCTACCCCCCTCGCCCCAGATTTAGAGAGGATCCTCACTATTGTTTGTCATCAACAAAACAATTGTAGATTCAGATTCTTCTTTCCCATCTTGCCTCCCCGTATACCGAGGTGCTTTGGAGGTATTGACAACCTCAGGAACCTCAGCCACCCTGTCCCTTTTCTACCTTAGAAGACTAGAGGTGATATAGTGGTGGTGGAATGTATCAGGTGTCACACAAGCAAGCATTATTGGCTTTACACCCAATATTTGAACCCAATGAGGAAGACATTCGTGAGTTGTTTTTTTTTAAAGACCAATACTTATTTATTTATATACTTATTTTTATTGAAGTATAGTTGATTTAGAATGTTGTGTTAATTTCTGCTGTACAGCAAAGTGATTCAGTTATGTATACATTTTAAAAAAAATTCTTTTCCATTATGGTGTATCACGGCTATTGAACATATAGTTCCCTGTGCTCTACAGTAGGACCTTGTTGTTTATCCATCCTATATGTAATGGTTTGCATCTGCTAACCCCAAACTCCCACTCCATCCCTCTCCCACCCTCCTCCCCCTTGCCATCCCCCAGTCTGTTCTCTACGTCCATGATTCTGTTTCTGTTTCGTAGATGGGTTCATTTCTGTAAAAAGACCAACTTTTAAACTCCAGCTTGGGTGGTTCTTCAGGGTTGATGCATTGAGTTCACACACCCAGGACAGTCACTTGACTCTCTCTGACTCGTGTCTCTGGAGGCAGGAGCAGGGAGAGATTATAAAATAGTAACATGTTTGAGAACTGGAGCTTGGGAGTCAGAGATTTCCAAAGCCTGATGGCTGGAGAGCGGCCAAGAGAGAGACTGGTACTGAGGTTCCCCCCCCAGCTTGCTTTCTCCCCACGGGGATGTGTTTCTGGGGGGTGCACGGCGTCCTCATCCACCCTGTGGGTCTGTCTGAGCGGGGCCGGCTCCCTGGCTGCGCATGCGCGGTTGTCCTTGCCCTTCTCCTGACCCAGGGACCCTTCTCTCTGTGCGTCAGGCTCTGATCGCCGAGGAGACAAGCAGCAGGCTGGCCGAACAGGAGGAGGAGCCTGAGAAGTTCCGAGAGGCCCTGGTGAAGTTCGAGGCCAGGTTCAACTTCCCGGAGGCCGAGAAGCTGGTCACCTATTACTCGTGCTGCTGCTGGAAGGGCAGGGTGCCCCGTCAAGGCTGGCTCTATCTCAGCATCAACCACCTCTGCTTCTATTCCTTCTTCCTGGGCAAGGAGCGTAAGTGAGGGGCAATTGGGTCCCTCCCAGGTGGACCTGGCCCCTGGGATGCTCAGCGCTGGTCCCGAGACCACTCGTTACGTGACTAGTTAGACGACAAAAGATTTAAATAAGTGGTTGAGACATAACAGGTCACACACGATTAATTTCCAAATGCCCTCTGCAGACAATCATATTGTATTACATACACGACGACCACGAAGCAGGTTTGATTTTCTTTTTAAAATTTTTATTGGAGTATAGTTGATTTACAATGTTGTGCTAGTTTCTGCTCTACAGCAAAGTGAATCAGTTATACATATACATATATCCCCTCCTTTTTAGATTCTTTTCCCATAGAGGTCATTGCAGAGTATTGAGCAGAGTTCCCTGTGCTATACAGTAGGTCCTTATTAGTTATCCATTTTATATATTGTAGTGTGTACATGTCAGTCCCAATCTAAGGAGGTTTGGTTTTGCGGGAGTTCATTTCTTGTCCTGCCTTAAGGATCCTTTCTGTGTAGCTCCCTTCATGCAAAAACCGTACGGAAGGGTTTTTGCTACTATATTATCTATTACTTTGAAAACAGTGTTATAACTGATGGCCCAGGAGTTCTAAAGGAATGGGACAGGTTGTGCTTCTGAATCCTGGGGGGCCATTTAGAGAATTCCTAGGCTTGAAGGTCATGACTGCTCCTGGGAGACTAGCAGTTGTTCCTAGAAAGGGGTTCCTCACGTGGGACCCCCTGAGATCCAGGCAGGGATTCACTTCTCAATCATTTTTCCACCCACTGTCATCGTTCTGGGCAGTGGGATTCCAGGCTGAAAAAGGGAAGCCACAGGGTCAATTGTATATTGAAACATTCAAAGCCATTACCATTGAAACTTGTTCCCGTAACAAATTTCGTTTCAAGGGCCCACGCAGGGTGGTATATGTGCTGTATCTATATTTATATATTTAAGTATATATTTTTTTCTTCCTGCGTTTGTTTATATTTCACGTGGAACCAGTGTGCAGGGCTCCTCTTGCACTCTGCTATGGCCAGCGTCCTGCACGTGGTCACGCCTTGTCTTTCCCTATGCCACCAGCCTGGGCTCAGACACCCCAGTACATGCCCCCTGTGTGCACAGCCTTCCTCCCTCTTGGGATGTGCTCTTACCTAACTCTTGCCATCCTTGCTCTTCTGCTTTCTGAAATGCTTCTCAAAATGAACACCTTGTCTCTCCCGGCCTTCCCCATTCTTAGGCCCATTTGGGAACTCTCGTTCATCCTTTAAAATTCAGTTCACATTTTTTCACCTCCAGGGAGCCTTCCCTGGTCCCCTTGTAATTTGTCCTCTATTTGCATCTGTTTTGGGTCCTGTCAGGTCCCTGGTTGCTTCTTTGTTTACATGTCTGTTATTCCTATTTGAACGTGCTTCCTAAGTGCAGGGCTCTTCACAAAGTAGATGCTTAAGAGAGAAAGCTGATAGCATAGATGGAGTGTGTCGGTGTGTGTGAAAAGAACTATATAAAAGCAACTAGAGGTAGCTGAAGAAGCTTATTCTCATGCCTAATGTAGAAAAGTGGACTTTTAAATGATTAAAGCACTGAAAACATTATTGCAAAATAAATGGAGAGACATGATAGAAATAAAAACAGCTCATCATTCCCATTTTCACTTGAAAAGGAAAATGAGTTATTTTCTGATATTTATCAGTCACCGTCACTAAACCGGATTTTGTTAAGTTGATAAAACTTGGAAAGAAGAAATGATTCCTAGTATTTTTTTTTTTTTTTTTTTTTTTTTTGCGGTACGCGGGCCTCTCACTGTTGTGGCCTCTCCCATTGCAGAGCACAGGCTCCGGACGCGCAGGCTCAGCGGCCACGGCTCACGGGCCCAGCCGCTCCGCGGCATGTGGGATCTTCCCGGACCGGGGCACGAACCCGTGTCCCCTGCATCGGCAGGTGGACTCTCAACCACCGCGCCACCAGGGAAGCCCGATTCCTAGTATTTGATAACATTTATCATTTTGACTTGTTACGTACGTCCCTCCCCACTTGCTCTGCATCAGCCCGCTAGCCTAATTACCACTGCGCTGGAAGCACTTCCGAGAACAGAACGCCCCTTTATAAACTGTGCAGTTAGTAACCATAGTACTTCAGTAAAAGCTACTTGTGCTCTGTTTTCGAAGATTTGAGCAGCTGTCACTTGACATAATCTAAATGTTAGGCCTGTGCCTCTAAACCAGATCATGAACCCTCTTTTGACCTCTGTTTTTCATAGCTTATGCCATGAATGCTGCTACTGAAACCAGAATTTATGTGGATCAAGAAACATCTGCGGTTTGCAAATATTGAAGTTTAACTATTTTGGGGAAAGTTTTCACATTGTTAACTTGGTATGGCAGAATGATGTCCCTTGTATGTGTGCGGTAGCCAGCAACTTGGGAAGTTTTACTTAAATCTTTAAGATAATTGTTAGAACATGGGTTGGGTTCTAACGAACAGCTGTGAAGCAGTTCCTGTGTTTCCTCTTTCCTGCTCTGGTTTGAAAGCTATTTGCATTTCAGCTGCAGGAAAAGCTTTGCACTGTTGCTGGTGCATTCAAGTTTGGGTTACATTTGAGGGTAAAATCTGTATTTGCCCTTTTTTCTTTTCTAGTTAAACTTGTAGTCCCTTGGGTTGACATCCAGAAGTTGGAGAGGACATCCAACGTCTTTCTGACAGATACCATCCGCATCACCACACAGAATAAGGAGCGGGACTTCTCCATGTTTCTGAACCTAGATGAGGTGTTCAAGATCATGGAGCAGCTGGCTGACGTGACACTCCGAAGGCTGCTGGATAATGAGGGCTTTGACCTGGACCCAGGTCTGCAGGAGCCCAGCCAGATCACCAAGAGGTAGGAACCTCCATACACAGGTGTTCCTAACCTCACAGGGGACCACAGCCCATGTGCCACCTTCATGGACATGTGTTTTGGTTTTTTTTGTTTTTATAAGTATATTTTTGTTTTGTTTTGTTTTTGCGGTACGCGGGCCTCTCACTGTTGTGGCCTCTCCCGTTGTGGAGCACAGGCTCTGGACGCGCAGGCTCAGCGGCCATGGCTCACGGGCCCAGCCGCTCCGCGGCATGTGGGATCTTCCTGGACCGGGGCACGAATCCGTGTCCCCTGCATCGGCAGGCGGACTCTCAACCACTGCGCCACCAGGGAAGCCCTATAAGTATATTTTTAAAACATATTTATTTATTTTGGCTGCGCTGGTCTTAGTTGTGGCATGTGGGATCTTTAGTTGAGGCATACGGACTTTTAAGTTAAGGCGTGCAAACTCTTAGTTGTGGCATGCATGTGGGATCTAGTTCCGCAACCAGGGATCGAACCCAGGCCCCCTGCATTGGGAGCGTGGAGTCTTACCCACTGGACCACCAGGGAAGTTCCGGACATGTGCTTTGTTAACCTCATTGTATTAGTTTGAAATTTCCCTCGTGGCGTCATCCAGATTTTCCTATGTCGTTAATCATGGCAGAGAGATAATAATTGGCAATGATGGTTATTCATTTCCTTTATGCAGTAGGCTTTGATTCCTGGATCCAATTTCCCCTTTTTTTCCAGAAAGTATTTCAAAATTGATTTTCATTAAAAAAAAAAAAAAAAAAAAGCTTCCAGGAAATTCCCTGGTGGTCCAGTGGTTAGGACTCCACGCTTTCACTGCCATGGCCCTGGGTTTGATCCCTGGTCGGGGAACGAAGATCCCACAAGCCGCGCAGTGTGGCCAGGCAAACCCAAACTTTCAGAAAATACAATACAGGTAGCCTCATGATAGCATTCTATTCAGCATGGGGCTTTATTAGTGCACATTAAGAAATGTTGTTTTTTCATATCACATTACGTTGTAGAAGACGTTTTCAGGAGCACTGGATATATTTTTGGTACCAATTTGTCACAAGAAATGTGCCTTACTGATAGTAAGCCAGCATTCTTTGTTATTTGCCCCCAATTGATACTGGTCATGGGGACTTATGAGGTCGTTGCTTGAATTATTTGTCAATTTAAAGCAGTTCGATTTTATTACCTAAAATTCAAACTGTGGTGTTTGAGCTTGACTGTGATTTCTGGCTTCGTGGTTCACACTGGGTGACTGCGGAGCTGATGCCTTTGTAAAAGTTCACCTTTGCATCCTTTGAAAAACACTTTATCCCTGAAGTGCTGCCCTGGCTGGATGTTTTTGATGTAGTTACAGAGTCACCACTGCTGTCTGCACACTGCTTGTCATTAAAAAACTTTTTTTTGGTGGTAAAGTACACATAACATAAAATTTGCCATCTTAACCATTTTTATTTTTTAAAAACTTTTTTAATTGAATGAAAGATTCTTTAAATTCTATAGTGCTTTACAACTTTCAAAAGCTTCACACACATGATTTCATATAATCCCACAATAACCCTTTTTTAAAATCCCTTACTTCTATGTTGCCCCTCTCCCTATCCCTCTCCCCACTGGTAACCAGTAGTTTGTTCTCTGAGTCTGCTTCTTTTTTGTTTTATTCACTAGTTTCTTGTATTTTTTAGATTCCACATATAAGTGATATCATATGGTATTTGTCTTTCTCTGTCTGACTTAGCATAATGCCCTCCAAGCATCCTTGTTGCTGCAAATGGCAAAATTTCACTCTTTTATTTTCTATTTATTTATTTTTTACATCTTTATTGGAGTATAATTGCTTTACAATGGTGTGTTAGTTTCTGCTTTATAACAAAGTGAATCAGCAATACATGTACATATATCCCCATATCCCCTCCCTCTTGCGTCTCCCTCCCACCCTCCCCATCCCACCCTTCTAGGTGGTCACAAAGCACCGAGCTGATCTCCCTGTGCTTTGAGGCTGCGTCCTACTAGCTATCTGTTTTTTTTTTTTTTTTTTTTGCGGTACGCGGGCGTCTCACTGCTGTGGCCTCTCCTGTTGCGGAGCACAGGCTCCGGATGCGCAGGCTCAGCGGCCATGGCTCCCAGGCCCAGCTGCTCCGCGGCATGTGGGATCTTCCTGGACCGGGGCACGAACCCGTGTCCCCTGCATCGGCAGGCGGACTCTCAACCACTGCGCCACCAGGGAAGCCCCTAGCTATCTGTTTTACATTTGGTAGTGTATATATGTCCATGCCACTCTCTCACTTCGTCCCAGCTTCCCCTTCCTCCTCCCCGTGTCCTCAAGTCCATTCTCTATGTCTGCGTCTTTACTCTTGTCCTGCCCCTAGGTTCATCAGAACCATTTTTTTTTTTTAGGTTCCATATATGTGTATTAGCATATGTTATTTGTTTTTCTCTTTCTGACTTACTTCACTCTGTATGACAGACTCTAGGTCCATCCACCTCACTACAAATAACTCAATTTTGTTTCTTTTTATGGTTGAGTAATATTCCATTGTATTTATGTGATCTTCTTTATCCACTCATCTGTTGATGGACACTTAGGTTGCTTCCATGTCCTGGCTATTGTAAATAGAGCCGCAATGAACATTGTGGTCCATGACTCTTTTTTTTTTAAACATCTTTATCGGAATATAATTGCTTTACAATGGTGTGTTAGTTTCTGCTTTATAGCAAAGTGAATCAGCTGTACATATACATATATCCCCATATCCCCTCCCTCTTGCGTCTCCCTCCCACCCTCCCTATCCCACACCTCTATGTGGTCACAAAGCACTGAGCTGATCTCCCTGTGCTATGCAGCTGCTCCCCACTAGCTATCTGTTTTACATTTGGTAGTGTTTATATGTCCGTGCCACGCTCTCACTTCATCCCAGCTTACCCTTCCCACTCCGTGTGTCCTCAGTCCCCTTCTCTATGTCTGCGTCTTTATTCCTGTTCTGCCCCTAGGTTCTTCAGTACCTTTTTCTTTTCTTTTTAGATACCATATATATGTGTTAGCATATGGTATTTGTTTTTCTCTGACTTACTTCACTCTGTATGACAGACTCTAGGTCCATCCACCTAACTACAAATAACTCAATATCGTTTCTTTTTATGGCTGATATTCCATTGTATATATGTGCCACATCTTCTTTATCCATTCATCTGTCGATGGACACTTAGGTTGCTTCCATGTCCTGGCTATTGTAAATAGAGCTACAATGAACATGGTAGTACATGACTCTTTTTGAACTATGGTTTACTCAGGGTATATGCCTAGTAGTGGGATTGCTGGGTCATATGGTAGTTCTATTTTTAGTTTTGTAAGGAACTTGCATACTGTTCTCCATAGTGGCTGTATCAATTTACATTCCCACCAACAGTGCAAGAGTGTTCCCTTTTCTCCACACCCTCTCCAGCATTTATTGTTTGTAGATTTTTTGATGATGGCCATTCTGACCCGTGTGAGGTGATACCTCATTGTAGTTTTGAGTTGCATTTCTCTAATGATTAATGATGTTGAGCATTCTTTCATGTGTTTGTTGGCAATCTGTATATCTTCTTTGGAGAAATGTCTATTTAAGTCTTCTGCCCACTTTTGGATTGGGTTGTTTGTTTTTTTGAGATTGAGCTGCATGAGCTGCTTGTATATTTTGGAGATTAATCCTTTGTTGGTTGCTTCATTTGCAAATATTTTCTCCCATTCTGAGGGTTGTCTTTTCCCCTTGTTTATGGTTTCCTTTGCTGTGAAAAAGCTTTTAAGTTTCATTAGATCCCATTTGTTTATTTTTGTTTTTATTTCCATTCCTCTAGGAGGTGGGTCAGAAAGGATCTTGCTGTGATTTATGTCATAGAGGGTTCTGCCTATGTTTTCCTCTAAGAGTCTTATAGAGTCTGGCCTTACATTTAGGCCTTTAATCCACTTTGAGTTTTTTTTTGTATATGGTGTTAGGGAGTGTTCTAATTTCATTCTTTTACATGTAGCTGTCCAGTTTTCCCAGCACCACTTATTGAAGAGGCTGTCTTTTCTCTATTGTATATTCTTGCCTCCTTTATCAAAGATAAGGTGACCATATGTACGTGGGTTTGTCTCTGTCCTTTCTATCCTGTTCCATTGATCTATATTTCTGTTTTTGTGCCAGTACCATACTGTCTTGATTACTGTAGCTTTGTAGTGTAGTCTGAAGTCCGGGAGCCTGATTTCTCCAGCTCCGTTTTTCTTTCTCAAGATTGCTTTGGCTATTCGGGGTCTTTTATGTTTCCATACAAATTGTGAAATTTTTTGCTCTAGTTCTGTGAAAAATGCCATTGGTAGTTTGATAGGGATTGCATTGAATCTGTAGATTGCTTTGGGTAGTAGAGTCATTTTCACAACATTGATTCTTCCAGTCCAAGAACATGGTATATCTCTCCATATGTTTGTATCGTCTTTGATTTCTTTCATCAGTGTCTTATAGTTTTGTGCATACAGGTCTTTTGTCTCCTTAGGTAGGTTTATTCCTAGGTATTTTATTCTGTTTGTTGCAGTGGTAAGTGGGAGTGTTTCCTTAATTTCTCTTTCATATTTTTCATTGTTAGTGTATAGGAATGCAAGACATTTCTGTGCATTAATTTTATATCCTGCAACTTTACCAGATTCATTGATTAGCTCTGGTAGTTTTCTGGTAGCATCTTTAGGATTCTCTATATATAGTATCATGTCATCTGCAAATAGTGACAGCTTTGCTTCTTCTTTTCCGATTTGGATTCCTTTTATTTCTTTTTCTTCTCTGATTTCTGTGGCTAAAACTTCCAAAACTATGTTGAATAATAGTGGTGAGAATGGGCAACCTTGTGTTGTTCTTGATCTTAGAGGAAATGGTTTCAGTTTTTCACCACTGAGAACGACGTTGGCTGTGGGTTTGTCACAGCCAACAGGTAGGTTCCCTCTATGCCTACTTTCTGGAGAGTCTTTATCATAAATGTGTGTTGAATTTTTGTGAAAGCTTTTTCTGCATCTATTGAGATGATCATATGGTTTTTATCCTTCAATTTGTTAATATGGTGTATCTCATTGATTCATTTGTGTATATTGAAGAATCCTTGCTTTCCTGGGATAAAGCCCACTTGATCATGGTGTGTGATCCTTTTAATGTGCTGTTGGATTCTGTTTGCTAGTATTTTGTTGAGGATTTTTTCATTTATGTTCATCAGTGATATTGGCCTGTAGTTTTCTTTTTCTGTGACATCTTTGTCTGGTTTGGTATCAGGGTGATTGATGGTGGCCTCGTAGAATGAGTTTGGGAGGGTTCCTTCGTCTGCTATATTTTGGAGGAGTTTGAGAAGGATGGGTGTTAGCTCTTTAAATATTTGATAGAATTTGCCTGTGAAGCCATCTGGTCCTGGGCATTTGTTTGTTGGCAGATTTTTCATCACAGTTTCAATTTCAGTGCTTGTGATTGGTCTGTTTATATTTTGTTTCTTCCTGGTTCAGTCTCAGAAGGTTGTGCTTTCCTAAGAATTTGTCCATTGCTTCCAGGTTGTCCATTTTATTGGCATAGAGTTGCTTGTAGTAATCTCTCATGATCCTTTGTATTTCTGCAGTGTCAGTTGTTACTTCTCCTTTTTCATTTCTAATTCTATTGTTTTGAGTCTTTTCCCTTTTTTTCTTGGTGAGTCTGGCTAATGGTTTATCAATTTTGTTTATCTTCTCAAAGAACCAGCTTTTGGTTTTATTGATCTTTGCTATTGGTTCCTTCATTTCTTTTTCATTTATTTCTGATCTGATCTTTATGATTTCTTTCCTTCTGCTAACTTTGGGGTTTTTTTGTTCTTCTTTCCCTAATTGCTTTAGGTGTAAGGTTAGGTTGTTTATTTGAGATGTTTCTTGTTTCTTGAGGTAGGATTGTATGGCTCTAAACTTCCCTCTTAGAACTGCTTTTGCTGCATCCCATAGGTTTTGGGTCGTCGTGTTTTCATTGTCATTTGTTTCTAGGTATTTTTTTGATTTCCTCTTTGATTTCTTCAGTGATCCCTTGGTTATTAAGTAGTATTGTTTAGCCTCCATGTGTTTGTAGTTTTTACAGTTTTTTTTCCTGTAATTTATATCTAGTCTCATAGTGTTGTGGTCAGAAAAGATACTTGATATGATTTCAGTTTTCTTAAATTTACCAAGGCCTGATTTGTGACCCAAGATATGATCTATCCTGGAGAATGTTCCATGAGCACTTGAGAAGAAAGTGTATTCTGTTGGTTTTGGATGGAATGTCTTGTAAATATCAGTTAAGTCCATCTTGTTTAATATGTCATTTAAAGCTTGTGTTTCCTTATTTATTTTCAATTTGGATGATCTGTCCATTGGTGAAAGTGGGGTGTTAACGTCCCCTACTATATTGTGTTACTGTCAATTTCCCCTTTTATGGCTGTTAGCATTTGCCTTATGTATTGAGGTGCTCCTATGTTGGGTGCATAAGTATTTGCAATTGTTATATCTACTTCTTGGACTGATCCCTTGATCATTATGCAGTGTCCTTCTGTGTCTCTTCTAATAGTCTTTATTTTAAAGTCTATTTTGTCTGATATGAGAATTGCTACTCCAGCTTCTTTATTTTGATTTCGATTTGCATGGAATATCTTTTTCCATCCCCTTACTTTCAGTTTGTATGTGTCCCTAGATCTGAAGTGGGTCTCTTGTAGACAGCATATATATGGGTCTTGTTTTTGTATCCATTCAGCCAGTCTGTGTCTTTTGGTGGGAGCATTTAATCCATTTATATTTAAGGTAATTATCGATATGTATGTTCCTATTACCATTTTCTTAATTGTTTTGTGTTTGTTTTTGTAGGTCTTTTCTCATGTTTCCTGCCTAGAGAAGTTCCTTTAGAATTTGCTGTAAAGCTGGTTTGGTTGTGCTGAATTCTCTTAACTTTTGCTTGTCTGTAAAGGTTTTAATTTCTACATCAAATCTGAATGAGATCCTTGTTGGGTAGAGTAATCTTGGTTGTAGGTTTTTCCCTTTCATCACTTTAAATATGTCCTGCCACTCCCTTCTGGCTTGCAGAGTTTCTGCTGAAAGATCAGCTATTAACCTTATGGGGATTCCCTTGTATGTTATTTGTTGTTTTTCCCTTACTGCTTTTAATATTTTTTCTTTGTATTTAATTTTTGATAGTTTGATTAATATGTGTCTTAGCGTGTTTCTCCTTGGATTTATCCTGTATTGGACTCTCTGCGCTTCCTGGACTTGATTGACTATTTCTTTTCCCATGTTAGGGAAGTTTTTAACTATAATCTCTTCAAGTATTTTCTCAGACCCTTTCTTTTTCTCTTCTTCTTCTGGGACCCCTATAATTTGAATGTTGGTGCATTTAATATTGTTCCAGAGGTCTCTGAGAGTGTCCTCAATTCTTTTCATTCTTTTTTCTTTATTCTGTTCTGCAGTAGTTATTTCCACTATTTTATCTTCCAGGTCACTTACCCATTCTTCTCCCTCAGTTATTCTGCTATTGATTCCTTTTAGATAATTTAAAATTTCATTTATTGTGTTGTTCATCATTGTTTGTTTGCTCTTTAGTTCTTCTGGGTCCTTGTTAAACGTTTCTTGTATTTTCTCCTTCTGTTTCCAAGATTTTGGATCATCTTTACTATCATTACTCTGAATTCTTTGTCAGGTAGACTGCCTATTTCCTCTTCATTTGTTTGGTCTGGTGGGTTTTTACCTTGCTCCTTCATCTGCTTTGTGTTTCTCTGTCTTCTCATTTTGCTTAACTTTCTGTGTTTGGGGTCTCCTTTTCGCAGGCTGCAGGTTTGTATTTCCCATTGTTTTTGGTGTCTGCCCCCAGTGGGTGAGGTTGGTTCAGTGGGTTGTGTAGGCTTCCTGGTGGAGGGGACTAGTGCCTGTGTTCTGGTGGATGAGACTGGATCTTGTCTTTCTGGTGGGCAGGTCCACGTCTGGTGGTGTGTTTTGGGGTGTCTGTGAACTTAGTATGATTTTAGGCAGCCTCTCTGCTAATGGGTGGGGTTGTGTTCCTGTCTTTCTAGTTGTTTGACAAAGGGTGTCCTGCACTGTAGCTTGCTGGTCATTGTGTGGAGCTGGGTCTTAGCCTTGAGATGGAGATCTCTGAGAGAGCTCTCGCCGATTGATATTACGTGGGGCTGGGAGGTCTCTGGTGGTCCAGTGTCCTGAACTTGGCTCTCCCACCTCAGAAGCTCAGGCCTGACACTTGGCTGGAGCACAAAGACCGTGTCAGCCACACGGCTAGTTCACAGAGCCGGGTGGTGAAATGGAGTGGACAGTCACAGTGGAAGGAGAAGGCACCCCCCCAGGAGGAGGATGGTGCTGCAGGTTCCCCTGTTGTGACACACGCGCCCCTGGCACGTGGCCTGTGCCGTGTGGAGGGCGAGCTGAAATTTCACTCTTTTAAATGGCTGAGCAGTATTCCCTTGTATACATACACCACATCTTTATCCACTCATCTGTTGTTGGACACTTAGGTTGTTTCCATATCTTGGAAATTGTAAATAACACTGCTATGAACATTGGGGTGCACGTATCTTTTTGAATTAGTGTTTCTGTTTTTTTTTTTTCAGATATATACCCAGGAGTGGAATTGCTAGGTCATATGGTCCTTCTGTTTTTAGTTTTTTGAGGAATCTCCATACTGTTTTCCATATTGGCTGCACCAATTTACATTCCCTCTAACAGCGTAGGAGGGTAGGTGTGAGGGTTCCCTTTTCTCCACACCCTCTCCAGCATTTATCGTTTGTAGACTTTTTGATGATGGCCATTCTGACTGGTGTGAGGTGATATCTCCTTGTGGTTTTGATTTGCATTTTCCCAATGATTAGCAATCATTTTTAAGCCTACAGTTTGGTGGTATTAAGTACATACATTCATGTTGTTGTGTAACCATCACCACCATCCATCTTTAGAGCGCTTATCTTTCAAAACGGAAACTCTGTCTGCATTAACACTAACTCCCCATGGCTTCCCCAGCCTCTGGCACCCACCCTACTCCTTTCTGTCTCTTTGAATCTGCCTCCTCTAGTGAAATCCTACAGTATTTGTCTTTTTTGTGACTGCCTTACTTCGCTTAACCTGATGTCCTCAAGGTTCTCCCACGCTGTAGATTGTCAGAATCTCCCTCCTTTTTAAGACTGAATAATACTCCAATGTATGTTTATACTGCATTTTGCTTACCTGTGTATCCATCAGTGGACACTGTGTTCCTTCTACCTTTGGCTGTTGTGAATAATGGTGCTGTGAACATGGATGTGCAAATATCTCTTTGAGACTCTGCTTTCAGTTCTTTTGGTCACATGCCCAGAAGTAGAATTGCTGGATCATATGGTATTTCTAGTTTAAGGTTTTAGGAACCACTAGTCATTAAAACTTTTTTTTTTTAATCATTCATCTATTTTACCATTCCTATTATTCCTTAAACATGTCTACTGCCTTCTCTGAACATTTAGGGGAATGTGTGTCTTTCTAATTAGTGGTCTCTGAATGGCAGTGTCTAAGAGTTTTCATGCGTTCAGAAAGAATTCAAAGACCCTTCCTGCTGTGTGTGCATATTTTAAATCGATCATGTATACAAGTGGAGTTAGGGGTAAAACTCCACTGAATTTCACTTGGTTTTGCGTCATCTCTGTAGTCTGAGAGTTCCTTTGTAGGGTGGGGCTGCTGCCCAGCACTCCTGTGAGCGCGGGCCCTGGGGCCAGCGCCACCTTTGGTCTTACGACTCCCAGTGCCCAGCTCCTCCCTGTACCTCTGGCCCCAGGCTTCCCATCACTGTCTCTGGCTTCTCAGGGCCGGGAATGATCTCGGGTGCCCTTGGCCTGCAGTAGCTTGAAGCAGGCTTTCGGTTCCCAGCCAGAGATTGAAGTCAGGCCACGGCAGTGAGAGCGCTGAATCCTAGCCACTAGACCAGTGGCCAGTGACAAGGCCCTGGTCCTTCAGCTTTGCGGAAATGAATTCCCACAAAGAGACTGAAAGTAGTGAAACAAGTGAAGTGTTTATTAGGAGGAAAAAGGGTACATGTGGCTTGACACACGGGTGGGCCCAGAGAGAGAGTCTTGCCCCCGTGGTAGTTTGAATCGCTTTTATAGGGCGTTTCTTCCAGGTTTCCTTTGGCCAGTCATCTTGCTTTGCTTGATTCTGAGTCCATATTTTGTTTATCTCAGGGTCCTCCCATCTGTGTGTGCGCATCTCTTAGCCAAGGTGGATTCTAGCAAAGAGGCCTATGGGTGGGTTGACATCACTCCCTTTTTGACTTCCAAAGAGCCTTTCTGCACATGTGTAGTCGGGAAGGTCTCCTTGACTGTGAGAATGAGGAATGTGTGGTCTCTTGAACTCTTATCTGGGCAGGG
The DNA here is from genome assembly GCF_005190385.1 of Monodon monoceros. Taxonomy (NCBI): domain Eukaryota; kingdom Metazoa; phylum Chordata; class Mammalia; order Artiodactyla; family Monodontidae; genus Monodon; species Monodon monoceros. Next base: position 5,547,104 of record NW_021703775.1, read on the forward strand.
CTCAGCTCTTCTCTTGATCCTGCTAGTTTGGAGTATCTGTCCACAGGGGGCAACTCCAGCTGCTCAGTCTGGGGCCCAGCTATTTCCTGCCTCAAGAAGACAACCCAGTACAAGGGAGCCACTCGTGCCCATATTTCTTCAACTACCTCTATATAGTTTGGTACCTCAGTGCTTTTAGTCCAGCTTACAAAGACCTGTTAAAGATGAAGAAACCCATCTCCATTGTGTAGGTTGTTAAAAGGGCTCATGGAAACTACCAGTTAGAGCTTTGACTTCTTTCACCATGTTTGCACGTAGATGTGCAGGTGAGGGAATTGTAACCAGGTGGTTTTTGGAAGGGGAGGCCAGCTCGTAGCTGTTGTGTTCTGGTCAGTCCCCTGGGCTTTGGGATCTCAGGTGATTCTTCACAAATTTCCTGATGTTCTAGCACGGCTGTACTTCCAGATGTGGCATTTTTAATTTGGGATAGAAATGAGGAAAGGAGAGGAAAGTGGAAGGTCTGGAGCACTTAAGGCCCTTTGGGAAAAATCATCCATTTTGGAAGAAAACTCAGCGGTGTTGGGACTCTTCCAGAAACAGGTGAATTCTACAAGGCTGTCCGCCCCGCCCCCGCAAGCCCTGGAAACTGTAGAGAGGGGAGGAGAGAAAGGGCAAAAAGGACCCCAGTGATGGCCAGTGGTGGAGCTGCCTGGCCCATGGGTGCCCGGGGCCCCAAGACGGATGGCAGAGTCCTGGTCCATGGCACGTTTTACTGGTCACGGCACTTTGAGTGACTTCCTCCGCAAGTGAAAGGCGTGCCATTCCCGCTAGTTCCTGGCGGGTTCTCGCTTGAAGCTTTCTGTCCTGGAGACATTGGCCTGTGGACATAAACAGGTAATGACTCAGTCAACTTGACATCCTGCCAAGACAGCCCAGGTTGAACGTTGAGGAAAACAGTCTCTTCATGCTAAGGGTACAATCACAGGGTCTAGAATGCTCCTCTGGCCCCCTTTTGTTGATGTATTTTTACTTCCCTTCCCAGATAACCGCTTTTTAAAAAAAAATAAATTTATTTATTTATTTGTGGCTGCGTTGGATCTTCGTTGCTGTGCGCAGGCTTTCTCTAGTTGTGGTGAGCCGGGGCTACTCTTCGTTGTGGTGCGTGGATTTCTCATTGTGGTGGCTTTTCTTGTTGTAGAGCACAGGCTCTAGGCACACGGGCCTTTAGTAGTTGTGGCGCGCGGGCTTCAGTAGTTGTTGCACGCGGGCTCAGTAGTTGTGGCTTGCGGGCTCTAGAGTGCAGGCTCAGTAGTTGTGGCGCATGGGCTTAGTTGCACTGTGGCATGTGGGTTCTTCCTAGACCAGGGATCGAACCTGTGTCCCCTGCATTGGCAGGCGGATTCTTAACCACTCTGCCACCAGGGAAGTCTCAGATAACTGCTTTTAAAAGGTGCCTTGAGGTCTGATTATGGATTAGTTATGCCTGCAGCTTGGTCGCTCCCCTGGGACTTAGGGGCACAGAGCAGACCGAGCTCAGACCTCCCGGGAGAGCAGGGATGATGGGCCAGGGCATGCGCACCGCGGTCCAGCAGACACGTTAGGGCTGGCGGGACTCCCCAGAGGGCGCCCTGGACCAGGGACCCTCCAGGTGCAGCTACAAGATCCAGGGGGGCAGGGGGACTGAGGCCGGGGAGGGGGTTTCCTGGAGGGAGACTGGAGGGAATGAGGGAACAGATTGATTGGCCCTGATACTTCAACCAGGAAATATCGATTCTGAAGGTGTGAAGCATAGGGTGAGAAGAGTATAGCCCACTAATTTAGGGGGGTGAGAAGGGAGAGGTGATGGGCTTCCCTGAGTCTAAATTAAATAACATCTTCATTGAAATTTATTTCGACTGGCTGAGAATGCTACAGGAAGACTCCGTTAACGCAGTAATCTTCATTGAAATTCATTTCAACGGGCTGAGAATGCTACAGGAGGCTCAAGGCAGTGCAGTAAATGGCCTCCATTTCCCACGCTGTCAGTATCTAAAGGTGAACCGTGGTGGCCTTGGGGGCTGATGTCCTCAGTGGAAAGCCCTCCTCCCCGTCACCTGGCTGACCCTTCACTTTCCGGACTAGCTTTTCAGACCCTCTGGGGCCTTTCCCACCCAGATTCATCCCTTTTCTTGCTCTTCTCCTTCCCTCTAGGAAGGCCCAGGCTTGCAGGGGTGATGTAGTTGACTTTGCATCCTGATTCTGGCTCAGAGTCCTCTCCAGGGGCTTCTGCAGCCCCAGAGCGCCCAGCCCGCGCTCCGGGGGGAAGTCCGCGCCCCACTCCCTGCAGGGCCCCTGCTGCTCCGGGCTTGGCAGGGGGCGCTGGCTCTCTCTGGGACAGGACGGAGAGCGGAGGATGGCGGCAGGAGACTCTTCTCAGCTGGAAGAGCCTCATAGATGTCCAGGCCTGTTGAGTTCTGGTCTGTCAGGTCCCCAGGGGTGGATTTTCAAGGGAAAATGGGGGGACTGTGGAGCCAGCTGAGTCCTTCACACAGCTGCCCGTTGTCTGAGGGCCAGGTTGGCCTCCCGTCCCCTGAGGTCCTGGGCTGCCGTGTGCTCTCTGCAAGATGCCGCGTGGCAACGGCTCCCGTCATTTCATTGGTGCTCGTGGGGCATCACAGGGGAAAGATGTTTTGAATAAACACACGTTTGAGAAAGGCAGTGTTTTCTGTGCAGACTTGGGTGGGAAGGAGAAGCACGTGTCTGGCCTCTCTGCCTTGTTTCTACATTGCTGGTCCTTGGTAGTTCCCAGAGTTTGAAATGCACCAGCAGGCACATAACTGAGAGCCTCTGCAGTCTCTGTGTTTCTTCATGAGGCAGCCTGGCTGCAGAGCCCTGAGTGTTCCAGAAAGGCAGGAGGTGGCTCCAGGGATGGGATGTCCTTGCACGCCTCCCCAGCCCGTCTCTTAGCCTGAGTTTGGGGAAGCATGGGGCCTTGAAGCAGCTGTAGGTCTGCAGACTCACATAAGTTTGTCTTTGTGGGATAAATGATGTGAGGGAGCAAGAGTTGGTGTGAGGCCTGACACAGTTCTTCTCCCAGAAAAGGTTATGAGGGGGGAGAGAGAGCGCCACACCTGTTTCTGATCCATCTTTACCTAATCCAGGAAAGAAAAATCTCATTCTAAGTTATGCAGAGAAACAAAAGAACTACCTACTGCTTAATTTCTCGGGTCTGAGGTCTTAGGACTGGCACCTGAAATTTAAAAAAGAAAATCTATTTATTTATTTATTTGGTTGCATTGGGTCTTAGTTGCGACAGGCCGGCTTCTTAGTTGCGGCACATGGGCTCCTTAGTTGTGGCATGCGAACTCTTAGTTGCGGCACACGTGTGGGATCTAGTTCCTGGACCAGGGGTCGAACCCGGCTGCCTGCATTGGGAGTGCAGAGTCTTAACCGCTGCGCCACCAGGGAAGGGCCCTGAATTTTTAAAATGTGTGCATATAGCCTAGAATTTTCTGCATAGTTGTTATGTCTGATTGCACATGTTAGTTTCGTCTTCGACAGCAAACTTGGTGTCCACTGCTCTGTATTCTGGTCAACCCACATGGTTCCTGGTTCCTAAAACGGCATGTATCCAGGTTGGATGACTAGTGGCCCCTTCCCCTGTTGTTCTGTGGCCTGTGCCCACCGCCCCAGGGGTGAGCACTGTGGGCGGGCAGTGTCTCTGGGGCTGATGGCTCGGCTCACTCCATCATCACAGGGCGCTTCCGCCGGGGCCACAAGCCTGGGATTGGCTGCCACTTTCTGAGGGTAAGGTCATGACCCGCGTCTGGCGGTCTGTATGGAGGAGCAGTGGAGATATTTACTAAGCGTTGGAAGGTCCGAAAGGCCAGTTGTGACCAGTGGGCTTTGTTTCTCTGCTGTTCAGAAAGAAGACATGATATATTTAGCGTCAAAACGACCACCCGCTGGGAAAGGGCCCTCAAGGCTGGCAGGGGTGTGGGGTTGGGGCTTGTGCTGGGCTTCCCCAGGGGCTTGTGGGTCCCCCATCTCTCAAGGTGTCGTGTTGTCATCTCAGCTACGTTAGAACATTAAATATCACATATAACTCATATTTCAAGGCGGGATTGGAAGAGAGCTTTCTAGTAGGGAGGAAGGAAGATAATTTAGGAAAGGCGTCCCCCCCCTCCCGCTGCTGCTTTCCTTTTGGTAACTTGAGGTCACTGGGCTCTGGCTACGGAGTGTGGGAGAGACAGACCTCTACAGGGCAGGGAGAACAGCCCCGAAAGGAGGACAGACTCCGCGTGTAGCTGCGCCGAGGCTGCAGAGAAGGGGGCTGAACCGAGCTGATGGCTGGCGCAGCAGGTGCACTGAACAGAAAAGATTGTTTTTAATCCGCCTTAGACAACTGAACACCTTAGTCTTAGCCTGAAGGCTTGGGCACAATGTAAATATACATGTAAGTCCCCCGACCCTCCCTGTAGCTCTGCACAAGCTGCTGTGACCCGTGCTACTTGCCCTGTTCTCACCTCGGCTCCAGCCATCTCCCCAGGAGGCGGGGATGTGCTTCCAGAAGGAAGAGCCAGCAGTTGGATTTGGCAGTGGCTGCAGCCACATGTGTCAGACGTGTGCGGGTGAAAGCACTGGCCTCACTTCCACCGGAGCCGCATATACTCTGAGGACAAAGATGTAAGTTCTCCAGTCAAACGTGCTGGACGTAGGTCTGCTCTCAGGGGTCGGGGCTCACCTGGAGGGGCCTTGCCTCCCATTCTCCCAGAGCACGAACTTCTAGGGCAACCACGGCACTTTCCTGTGTTCTCCCAGCTCCTCTCTGGAAGATGCTCAGGCCACCCCCTCCTCCTCTTTTTTCTTAATGGTATTGAACACATTTGCTTATTTGTTGTATCTCTTTTTTGGGGGTGTCATATCTGTTCACGTCTTCTGTCCATTTAAAAAAGAGCTGAACTGTTTGCCCACTTTCTATTGAATCGTAAAAGATCTTGATATATTCTAGATACAAGTCCTTTTTCCAGATATGTCTTTTGACAATAGTTTTTTTTTTTTTTTTGCAGTACATGGGCCTCTCACTCTTGTGGCCTCTCCCTTTGCAGAGCACAGGCTCCGGACGCGTAGGCTCAGCAGCCATGGCTCACGGGCCCAGCCGCTCCGCGGCATGTGGGATCTTCCCGGACCGGGGCACGAACCCACGTCCCCTGCATCGGCAGGCGGACTCTCAACCACTGTGCCACCAGGGAAGCCCTTGACAATAGTTTTTATGGCCTGTGGCTTGTCTTTTCATTATCTTAACATCACTTTTCAAAAGCAGAAATTTAATTATTTTTTTTTTGTGGTACACGGGCCTCTTGCTGTTGTGGCCTCTCCCTTTGCGGAGCACAGGCTCTGGACGCGCAGGCTCAGCGGCCATGGCTCACGGGCCCAGCCGCTCTGCGGCATGTGGGATCCTCCCGGACTGGGGCATGAACCCGCGTCCCATGCATCGGCAGGCGGACTCTCAACCACTGCGCCACCAGGGAAGCCCAGAAATTTAATTTTTGATGCAATTCAATTTTGAATTTTTTTGTTTGTGTTTCAGGTTCTACTGGGAAGTATTTGTGTAAACCAATTCACAAAGAGTATCTTCCAGTTTTTCATATAGAAGTTTTTTTTTAAGCTAAAAGATAGGGGGTTTTTCTTAAGCTATTTATAGATTGAGTCTATAAATTGAGAAGTTCTGAAGTTTTTTCTTTTTCTTCCTGCTTTATTGAGCTCTAAGTTGCAAATAAAAATGCATATATTTAAGTTAGAAACACGAAGATTTGATACTTGCATACACTGTGAAATAATTATCACAGTCAAGTTCTTTAACTCATCCATCACCTCTCAGCCCCCTTGGAAACAGCCATCCACGTTGTAGCAGGTATTTAAGGAGCTGCAGTTTTGGAGCACTGTGACTGGAGCCACCTCGATCTGTGGAATTTGTGTCATTTCTCTCTATGCCCAGAGGGCTTTCTGGACGTGTGCGTATCTTTTTGTGAGCCTTGGAGAGTAAATTCCGTGGACTGCCGCATCTCTGTATGATGTCTCCTGGGAAGACACTTGCGCGAGGGTCTGAAATGAGGTCTGGGTTGGAAATGAGAACTAGGGCGGAATAGGCATCTGTGTGGGAAGGAGGTGAGGTCCCATCTCAGGGGCTCCACGACCAGATTGTGTCTAAAAAATCACTTGGGCTTCCGTGCGGAGTCCAGGGTGTGGAGTTCAATATCTTGCATTTACGCAACATTTGAAGATTTGTTCTTTTCCTAGAAGAAAATATCTTAATTTTTTTTTTAAGCTAATATGTGGTCAGGTGGAAAATTTAAGCAGAATCAGAGTGGAAAGCAGAAATCCCACTATGTGGAGATAGCCACTGTTAACATTTTAGGGAAAGTCTTTCTATGTGTCACTTTCTGCAAATTTTCTAGAATTTATGTAAATGGGATCATACCGTAGATGCTATTTCTAACCTGCTTTTTCTCTTTTACAATACTGTGGACATCATTTTATATTCACAGGGAGGGCTTCCCTGGTGGCGCAGTGGTTGAGTCCGCCTGCCGATGCAGGGGACGCGGGTTCGTGCCCCGGTCTGGGAGGATCCCACATGCCGCGGAGCGGCTGGGCCCGTGAGCCATGGCCGCTGAGCCTGCGCGTCCGGAGCCTGTGCTCCACAGCAGGAGAGGCCACGGCATTGCGAGGCCCACGTACCAAAAAAAAAAAAAAAAATATATATATATATATTCACAGGGATCCCCTGAAGCAGAAAGTTTAGGTGTTATTTCCATTTTACAGATGTCAGGATGAGACACCAAGTCTCATCCAGGGGTGCACAGTTAATAAGGAAGCTACAAGGTCGTATTTTGACTCTGAGCAAAGTCTAATTCTATCAGATAAACCTAGAACGCTTATTTCATGTGACAAAGACAAGTTTTTACTTCTGTTCTTTGGAATTTTTCCTCCTAAAATTCTGGGTTATGACATAAATTCACTGGTATTTTTAAATGTTGTGATTTGGCTGCCTTGTTGCTTGATTGGGTTTGAGAGCCAAGATTCAGGGTATGGGGGGGTGCCCTGGGGAGGACCTTTCTGCATACCCTTCTATGTCGGGTTGTGCCGAGGGGTTAAGAGTGTTTTCCTCCACAATCTAGTGCGTTCAGTCACTGTTCCTGCCTCTCTCTCTCCCCTCCCTCCTTCGCCAGGGACCTGGAAGCCAGGGCACAGAACGAGTTCTTCCGGGCCTTCTTCAGGCTGCCGAGGCGGGAGAAGCTGCACGCCGTCCTGGACTGCTCCCTCTGGACTCCGTTCAGCCGCTGTCACACGGCCGGGCGGATGTTCGCCTCCGACAGTTACATCTGCTTTGCCAGCAAGGAAGCTGGCTGCTGCAAAGTTATCCTCCCGTTCCGAGAGGTAGACCTGTCTTCCTCCTGTCAGGGAGCCGTGGTTGCTGTGAGACGGGGCGTTGGCGGGGATGGATGCTCACACTGCAAGGCTCTGCCACCGAGGATGGGTGGGGCTGGAGAGATGCATGGCCTGAATTGACCAGGGGCCTTTGCTTGTTCTGTTGTTGCCTGGCAACCTGAAATTTGCATAGACCTGAATGGTGAGAACAGGGCACCCTGGCCTCCGCATTATTGATAAAGCTGTTATTATAAAGTACCTGCTTAGCAATGAAAGCTTTTCCAACAGCCCTTAGGGATGAATCCTTCCCTTTCACCCACAAAAGGGAAAAGAAAAAAAAGGGGACTTACAAAAAGCATCATCTTTTGAAAATAAATGTCAAATTGCTTGGTTTTTATACCCTCCTGGAACTTTAGGTAAAAATTTAGAAACATGCTTCCTTTCAACTGTAAAATTCTACAATTCTGTTCTTGGAAATGGAGTCTGCTTCCACATCTGATGGGCTCAGTACTGTGGTTTCAGGGCATGTCGGCTGTGACAGGACCCACGGCTCTGTCACACGTCAGGACTTCCAGATTCTTGCTATTATAACATATGAACTGAGTACTGTTCAGAAAAACTCAATTTTTCCATGCATGTGATTGACCTCCATTTTTCTGCAGCAGGTGTCTTCATTTTACAAATATTCCTACTTATGAGTGGAGGAAGAAATCCTGGATTGCCTTATGTAGTTTTTTTTTTTTTTTTTAACTGTGGTAGCGTATACATAACATTTACCATTTTAACCGTTTTTAACTGTTAGAGTTCACTGGTACTGGGTACATTCACACTTGTTGTGCAACCATCACGAGAATTTTTTCATCTTTCCAAACTGAAACACTATCCCCATTAAACAGTAGCTTCCTGTTCCCCTCCCCCAGCCCTGGGGACCCACTGCTCTGCTTTCTGTCTCTATGAATCTGACTCCTTTAGGCCCCTCATATCAGTGAAATCCTACAGTATTTGCCCTTTTGTGATTGGCTTATGTCACTTAGCATAACGTCCTCAAGGTGAATCCAGACTGTAGCACCTGCGAGAATATCCATCCCTTTTAAGGCTGAATAATATTCCATTGTATGCAGAGCCCACGTTTTGGTTCATCCAGCCGGGGGCAGTTGAGTTACTCCCACTTTGTGCCGTGGTGCCTATGCCGCATTCCGTACTTTCTAACTTCGTACCAGTTCCTTATTGCAGTTATTGGGTTTTGCCTTCTCTCTCGGGATGTTTTCCAAATATGCAATTAAACGCCTGCCCGTCTTCTCTCTTGCTGTGCCTCTGTGCGCGTGACTGTTTGTAACAGGTCGTGAGCATTGAGAAAATGGAGGACACGAGTCTGCTGCCAAACCCCATCATTGTCAGCATCAGGAGCAAGATGGCCTTCCAGTTCATTGAGCTCACGGATCGCGACAGCCTGGTGGAGAGTCTGCTGGCGAGGCTGAAGCAGGTGCACGCCGACCACCCCGTGCACTATGACACCACACGGGATGAGGACCTGGTATGATCCTTGGAAACTGTGGGATCCTGTAAATTGAAAATCCCTTTTTTTCAGCACCTCGAGGCCAGGGGTCTCCAAAGGGGTGTGCACGTAACGATGATCCACTTGGGTACCAGAAAAATGTAAGCAATGATTGGGTCCGTGTAGCAGACGGTGTGGTATCATCTCTGATGGCACCGGTGTCCTGAGTGGGTGTGGCAGGGTTGGAGGGTTGATGGGGACTCACCCACAGGTTGGAGGATGCCCACAGGATGCCCCCCTGACAGGTTTACAGGGATAGATGGGGTATACCCATGTGTCAGAGGGATTGACAGGCCACCCCCTCAGAGGTTGGAGGGTTTGGTGGGGAATCAACCCACAGGTGAGTGGACACCCTCTTTACTGGTTAGAGAGGTCAGTGCCCCCCCCCATCCCCCCGAGGTTGGAGGGGATGATGTTATTTGGGGGCGGATATAAGTTTTGCCGAAAGAGATGTTGCATTGTCGTTAAGATGGGACAGCTGCAAATATAGACCCGGATTTGCTGGGACCCAGTCCCTAATTCTTTCACACCCGTCCGCCTTCTTTCTGGACCTCTTTTCATCCAAGTAGTGACAGGAGGAAGGGAGGGAAAGTCTCTCAGTACCTGAGAGCAGTTTTCTCGAGATGGCCATCCTCAGTTCTGGAAACTGAGGGCGCGATGGTGCTTTCCCAACCCCACTGGGGCTGTGCTCTGTGTGCCATGAGCAGCCTCGCCGGGAAGGTGCCGTGTGGACCATATTCCTTGCCGAGGATCAAATCTCTTGGGTCTAGTGTTAGTCTGTTTTTCCCGGAAGTCCTAAACAGAGAGGCGTGTCTAAGTTTGTTAATAGGCTCCTGCATCCAAAGGCAAAACAAAGACTGTCTTATAACGAAGGCAGTGACTTCTCTCTCATTTTTTTTTTTTTTTTTTTCCTCCCCATGCAGACTTCGTCTGTGTTTCATTCAACAAGCATGTGCGGTGACCACAGGTTTGGGCGTATTGAGATGGTGTCTTCTCAAAATAGCGAGGAAAGGGAGAAAGAGATGAGCCCGCAGCTGCACCCCGAGGCCCTGGTCGCCGGTTTCCGGCGGTCGGGCAGCCAGAGCCCCGACTCGAGACTGGTGGGTGATGAGGCTCTGCCCTAGCCACCGCCGGGCACAGGCGGAGGTGTCAGGGGCGTGGCTTCCCGCGGGCCCTGGAGGGTGGGCCTGGTGTGGCACAGGTTACCAGGCAACCTGGGGACACGTGATGCGCCCTCCTTGCCTCCCTCTTTTCCTCATTGGCGAAAAGGGGAAGTGGTCAGTGGTGCTAGTGGCCTGAGAGTACGTCCCGGTGGGTGAAGGATGTGGTGGGACGTCCGAGGGCCATGGCTCTCCCCACCGGCCCCTCAGGTGGCATCCGTCCATGCCGTCCCTTGTGGGGTTTCCGGGTGCAGAACAAGTCTATCTCCTTTTATCCGGTGGTGTCTGTGTGGCTCTTTGGTACGGTGTTTCTTTTTTGTACCCTGGCTGTCTTCTAGTTTTACTGAACTAAAAATACTTTTGTCACATTTATGTAGTTTTCTCCTCTGTAGGGAGAGTCTGAGGGCAATGCCTGTATGGTAAATAGACTAGAAATCGTGCTCTGAGATGGTGCCCTGGCACGAGGGGTGCTGTGTTGGGACCATGAGTACCAGGGTGGCCGTGAACATGATTGCTGCCCCTTGGCCGCTTAATGGCTCGTGTATCATAGATCGTTAGCTTTATTCATTCAGAACTGAGCCTTCTGATGTGCTTTACAGAGATGCTCAATGAATGCTCGATGAAACGCGTAAGAATACTGAGTGTATGTAACGTCAGTATTCTGTAAACGTCTCCCATTACTAGAGAATACAGATAATTAAAAGCATACGTAAACATCTTGTTCAAAAGGCACTAGAAATTCCTGTCAGCTAGGAATTCTGAAGGATTTTAAAAATCCATAATTTCAAAGGACTTTCAGTCACCTGGAGACATCACGTCTTCTTCATCTCTGCTACTGAGAACAATGTACGTTTTTCCGATTGGCGGTTTTTCCCCTGGCTGTCAGGAAGCTCCAGGGAAATCACGAGAGCCCCTTGCTCCGCTTTGCCCTCTGAGCTGACCTGTTTCGGCAGCTGGCTTGGTGTCAGCATCCGGAGAGGCTTCCCCACCCAGCCCTACCCGACCCTCCCATCTGCTCTGGGCGTTTTATCAATATTTGTGTCAGTGCTCCCACTGGGCCCTGAACCCCTGAAGGGCTGGTCCCCTGTTCCTGGTGGAGGTTCAGAAGTATCTGCTGAGTGAATTGCCTGTCACCATTGGTCCCTCCGTCAGCAGAAGGAGCCTCTCTCTGTGACGGGTTGTGGAGGGTGCGGACGACCTTCTTTGTACATGCAGCGTGTTTCCACTTGCAGCCCAGAGAACAGATCAAGATGAGACTGTGGGACGACCACTTCGTAGAGTACGGCAGGACCGTGTGCATGTTCCGTACGGAGAAGATCCGGAAGCTGGTGGCCATGGGGATCCCCGAGTCGTTACGCGGCAAACTCTGGCTCCTTTTCTCTGGTAAGCGTTTCAGGGGTCTCCAGGCCAACTTTTATTTCTGGAGCGGACACGGGACAAAGGCCCCCGACCTGGGCAGTGTGTGTGTGCAGAGGGGTCCCCTCTGCCTGTGACGTGTCCGACCGGGGACCTCAGGACCTTCCCACGTTGGCTGTGATGTCCTGGGTCAGTGCAGGGTCTGGCCAAGGGATCGCGTCTCCTTTAGAAATGACTATGAGTCTCTTCGTTGTCCCCAGCATTCTGTTCAGGACGCCCTTGACGTGCAGCGTCTTTCTAGGACGTGAGTCCTGAAGTAGAGGAAATGAACACATCTTCAGAAGGCGTTCAGTTGCGTGTGTTGTAATGAATCCCTCAGTGCGCGCTTCCTCTTGCTCGCTCCTCTGTGGAGGGCACACAGCGTCCCCGCGAGGCAGAGCCGCAGGGTTTTCTCTCCCGCCTGCGTCCTCCTGCTGCACCGCTGGACAGGGGACTCTCCTGCTGCTGCTCTTGGGCATCTCTCATCAGGACACTCGCTGACGGAGGAGCTGAGACTGGGGCCGCGGTCCCCAGAGGCGTTCCGAGCAGGCATTTCTCTGTCAGCCGTTTGGTGCCACGCGGTGGAGCGGCTGGGGCCCTGCCAGCAAGAAGGGAAGGCCCTGTGGTCCAGGACAGTGTGACTGCTGCCCCTTTCAGGATGCTAGGGGTGGGGTGGCCAGGGCTCCGCCTGCCCCGGGGACCCTGCTGTGCTCTCCCGGAGGCTAGGCCTGGGGACCCGTCCTCCCCGCGCCCTGTCCCTGTTCCTCCCTCGGTCGGCCTCCCCCTTGGTCACCTCTCTCCTCCCTCTTCCCCGTCTTTCCCCGAAGTCGCCCAGCCCCTCTCCTCTGCTGCCCGAGAGGCCCAGACCCAGACCCGATGCTGGTCGGCTCCTGGGCGCTGGGGCTGCTGAGCGGGTGTCTACTGGTCCCTCTCCTCCCAGCGCTCACCTCGTTCCACAGGCCGAGTCTCCCCGCTGCCTCCTGGCCTGTCTCTCTCACTGCCCACCAACAGCATGCCCATGAAACCTTTCCTCTGTCAGATGAGGGTATTTTTGTATTTAATAAAATACAGGGGACTTACAAAAAGCATCCTCCCAGTATTTTTGTGTTTAATAAAAACAGTCCATATTCATATGGAGCAGCAAGCAAAGAAAGTGACACGGCTCAAAATCCCACCACCTAAAGTACACACACACACACACACACACACACACACACACACACACACACACAGTTCTGTTACCAGGGAATACAACTTATTAAAAGCATAGTAATAAAGCTATTTCTAGTGTGAGCTCTTTCCCCCTCTCTATAAGGTTATTCTTAGAAAAGCCACATTATTTCTTTTTTTCTCTTTTCTCCTTAGCAGAACTGAAGTTCCTTTTGGTTGTGTGTGGTCTCAAACTGTTTTTTATGTCCCTCAGGTAGCAGGACCCTGCTGAGGTCCTCTGACCGGACAGGCCCCTCCCCATGTGGACTCTCTCCCGGTAATCAGTCCCCCTTGAAACGTTACTTTCAAATCATCAGATGCCGTCACTGACCTCGCCTCGCATCCCGGTTACTATGGCAACCTGGTGGAGGAGTCCATGGGAAAGTGTTGCCTGGTGACGGAGGAGATAGAACGGGACCTGCATCGCTCCTTACCGGAGCACCCCGCCTTCCAAAACGAAACGGGGATCGCTGCTTTGAGGAGAGTCCTGACGGCCTACGCCCACCGGAACCCCAGAATCGGGTACTGCCAGGTGAGCTGTGCGCCGCGGGGTGGAGGTCATAGCCCCCGTCCCGGGCTACCGCCCAGGCCTCGGGTCTGTGTTCTCAGCCGTCTGTACCGAGGACTGTTGTGTGGAGGGAATCAACCTCGTGGAGTCAGGCTGGTGATGCAGAAGGAGCAACGTTACCCAGGGCCCGGGGAGAGCGTTGCACAGGCTGGGCCTCTGTCCACGGGAGGCCGCGCAGTCTTCACGGTCTCCGGGCCTCCACTGCAGGACGGTATCCGTGAAGCTGCCGTGGGAGCTTTCTCCCTCCAGACCGTACAGGAGTCATAGGGATTCTTTTTTAAATGCTATTTGGGGAGGAAAAAGCTGTTTGGGGTGGATCGCTTTCCTCCAGGATGCACGAGTGGAGGTAAGACATCCTCTGAGTGGTAAACAAGCACAAAATAAAACCCCGGCACGAGGCTGGGTGAGAGAAGCTACTGACCCTTAAAAACAGGATTTTAAACTTTGTCTCCTGTGCATAAGCGAAATTAGTGGGTGAGTGTGGGTGTGTGTGTCTCTGTCCGAACGTAGACATAGAGACAGCTGGGTGGGATCTGAGCCTGAGGCGTGCTCCACAGCCCAATCCAGCATTACACCATGGGCTCAGGGATGGAGCGGTGGCTGGTCGCTCAGCCCGGTGTGTCTTGTGAGGCCACGGTGACACCGTGGTCGTTCCAGCTCAGTGTCGCTGTGGGTGGGTACGCTGGGTCTCTCATCATGCAGTCTTGACTTCTGCAGGTCACTTGGGCTTGTGTGTTATTGAGTGTCTCTGTGGCACTGTGTGGCCTTGTCAGTAACTGTCCCCTCCCCTGCGAACCCCCTGAGCAGTCCATGAACATCCTGACCTCCCTTCTGCTGCTATACACCGAGGAGGAGGAAGCCTTCTGGTTGCTGGTTGCTGTGTGTGAGCGGATGCTGCCCGACTACTTCAACCATCGAGTCATTGGTAACTGCCTCCTTCCTCCTCCTCTGTACCCGGGGGTAGTGACCGAGCCAGGGCAGAGATGTTGATCACCAGTCCTGGTTATAAAGTCCCCTGTGCCACTCAGCTAGTCTCTGCACAAACACCGTTTTGACTCTTGAATTTGCAAAACTAACTGTGTAATTCTCTGCACAGTTTTGGCAAAAGGGTGGAATGTGGCAACCTGATTGCTATCTTGCCACAAACTCTTACAGATTTTGGATAAAGAACAAACGAATTATGTGGATAGCTGAACTTCAGGAAAGAAAAACCTAGGCGCAAAAAGCAAATCAAAAAGTGAAAACCAAAGAGATTTTTCACTGATGCTGAGGCCTGGAAAGGGAGGGGGTCTGCTCCTGGTACCCAAGGAGTTTGTGCAGACAGGAGAGGAGGGGAGTAGAGCAGTACTGGAGACCCTTGAGGGCCGACGTGAAGGGCAGAGGAGGAAAATGCCTCACTTACAGCTTGATCGTAAGAAAGCACATTTATGGCTGCCTGGGCTCTGGGCAAACCTGTGTTTGACCCACCAGTGCTCAAGCACTTGAGCCGCTGTCCTTCGTGCGGTTGAGATTGGAATTTGCATCCTCTCTGTGGTCCAGCAACCTCCTTGTGGGGAAAAGGACATGAAAATTGCTCTGGCCTGGTGATACTCTTAGGGACGCTTTTTAGTAATCCAGAATGAGAGATGGAGATGGCCTAAAATTAGGGCGGCAGCCATGGGAACAGAAACCAAAGAACCAATTCAAGATGGAATTTGGCAAAGGAGTGGATGTAGGGACAAGGCAGGAAGAAGATGCTTGAAGGCTGAAGTCTACGGACCAAGGGAGTGTGATGACCACTCGGAGGAAGGTGGGGTGGGGCTTGGCTGGGAAGGAGGTGGCCTTTTGGTGACCTCTGACTGTCCTCCCCGGCCCCCTTCCTGTGCCTGAGTGGTTAATTGGTTTCCTTCCCTTTTCACCTCATATCGCGCGAGGTATTTAATGTTGTACAGAGCAGCAAGGAGTAACCAGAACCTCGCGGTCATTGGGAAGCATGTTGTCCAAGCCCTCATTAGGTGAAGAGTGTTGCTGTGGGGCAGATGGTACTCAACAGTGATCAGTAGACCCTCCATGATAATGTGACCACCACTGCAATACAGGGTAGAACATTTGGAACGTTTCCATAACCCACAAAGTTCCCTTCTGCCTCTTCCCTGCCACACGCAACGCTTGGTACTGACTTCTGTCACCACAGATGAACCTGGCCTATTTTTGAACTTGGAATAAACATAATAATAGAGAATGTTCTGGCTTCCTTCGCGTAACACAACGTTGTTGGTGCATCAGCAGTTCCTTTTCATTGCTGAGTAGTATTTCACTGTACATTCATACCATGATTTGTTCATCCAGTCGCCTGTTGATAGACATTTGAGTTTCCAGTTTCTTCTATTATAAGTAGAGTTGCAATGAACATTCATGTATGAGTCTTTTTGGAATGTATATTGTCAGTTTTCTTTGCCTTTACCCAGGAGTAGAATTCCTGGGTCATAGTTAGATGAATGCTTAACTTTATAAGAAACTGTCAGTTTTCCAAAGTGGATGAAATGCCTTCATATTATCTCACACCAGCAATGTGTGAGAGTTCCAGTTGCTCTGCATCCCTGTTAGCACTTGGAATTGTCTTTTTAATTTTAGCCATCCTAGTGGGTAAGAAGTGGAATGTCATGATGGTTTTAATTTGCATTTCTCTGATAATTGTTAATGATGTTGAACCTGTTTTTCTGTGCCTACTGGCCATTTATTTATCATCACTTTTGAAGTGTCCAAATTTTACCTCTTTTTAGAAAAAGATTTGGTTATTGATTTCTTACAACTAAGTTGTATCAGTTCTTTATTGTGATTATGAAACCTCTGTCAGGTATATGTATCGCAAATATTTTCTCCAAGTTTGAAGTTTGCATTTTCATTTCATTAATGGTCTCTTTTGAAGAACACCAGTCGTTAATCTTGATGAAGTCCAATTTGTAATTTTTTTCTATGGTTAATGCTTTTGTGTCCTAAGACATTTTGCCTTTTTCCTGTATTTTCTTTTAGACGTTTTTTAGCATTAGCTTTTATACTTAAGTCCATGACACATTTCAAATGTATTTTTCTGTATGGTGTGAAGTAGGAGGTAAGGTTCTTTCTTCCCCACACCATGCAGATATCCACTTGATTCGGCACTATTTTTTTTTTTTTGTCCATGCTGTGCGGCTTGCAGGATCTGAGTTCCCTGACCAGGGTTTGGACCCGGGCCCACAGCAGTGAAAGCGCCGAGTCCTCACCACTGGACCGCCAGGGAATTCCCAATTCACAGCTTTTTTTTTTTTTTTTGCGGTACGCGGGCCTCTCACTGTTGTAGCCTCTCCCGTTGCGGAGCGCAGGCTCAGCAGCCATGGCTCACGGGCCCAGCCACTCCGCGGCATGTGGGATCTTCCCGGACCGGGTCACGAACCCGCGTCCCCTGCATCGACAGGCGGACTCTCAACCACTGTGCCACCAGGGAAGCCCCACAACTATTTTTTGAAAATACTGTCCTTTCCCCATAGAATTACCTTGGTCAAAACATCAAAAACCGGTGAACTAACTAAGTGCAAGTCCTTTTCTGGTCTCCAGTCCCGTTTCATTGTTGTGCGTATCTCAGAGTCGTTTTAATTTGGGGCTGACTTTGGAGGGAGTGACTCTCCCCCCAGCCACATCTCTGTGACCTCCTTTCCCAGGGGCCCAGGTGGACCAATCGGTCTTCGAGGAGCTCATCAAGGAGCAGCTCCCCGAGCTGGCAGAGCACATGCAGGACCTCTCGGCCCTGGCGTCCATCTCCCTCTCCTGGTTCCTGACACTGTTCCTCAGCATCATGCCCCTGGAGAGCGCGGTGAACGTGGTCGACTGCTTCTTCTATGATGGCATCAAGGCTATCTTCCAGCTGGGGCTGGCCGTGCTGGAGGCCAACGCCGAGGACCTGTGCAGCAGCAAGGACGACAGCCAGGCCTTGATGGTCCTCAGCAGGTGGGGACCGCCTGGGCCGGAGGGGCAGCAGCGGGACTCCAGGAGCCAGGCGGCAGGTCCAGGCGGCTGGGCTGTCGCTGTGGGAGTTCTTCCACTCTACCACTCGTCACCCCATGTGCCCCCAGGGCCAGGCCATCAGGCAACCCCGTCACCCGTGTGCGATGAGGACTCTGCCTTCCCTCGCTCCTGTCCGCCAAGTGAGAGGCAGGAGGGGCGAGGGTATCGGTGCCTTTCTCTGAGCAGGTTCAAGTGTCCTGAGTCTAGAGGGACTCATAGTGGCCTTGAACGGGGGCGGGCAGGCAGACACGGGAAAATGTGGGCCTCAGGCCGCCAGCTGGAGGATTTAGACATTTTGTGCGTAGGGGATGGTGCATTGCAGGGAAGGCAAAGTGCCGCGAAGCTGAGGATGGGAACCCGGGTCCCTTGGAGCTGAGGGCAAGTTGGATGACAAATGAAAAGCTCCTTTTCAGAATACTGTGGAAGCTTAAAATTGCAGTATGCACAGGATTTTGTACTTATGTCACTGGAGAGTCACAGACCCCGGGAAACCTTCCCGTAGCGCCCAGGTCTACAAGTCTGGCTTCACGCACGTCTCTCGTTTTCTCTAAAATGAGTGTGTAGCAGTTGCTGCCTGGCACTCCTCCCACTGTTTGGAGGCAGACGAGCTGGTTTGACAGTTGCTGCCACGTGTCCAGGGGCCCCTGTGAAGGTGGCAGGTGTCGCATGGTGCCCAGGGGAGGGTAAACCTGTGCTTTTCCGGTGGATGGTGTGCCCAGGTTTCTGGATCACATCAAGAACGAGGATAGCCCTGGACCCCCGCTAGGCAGCCACCATGCCTTTTTCTCGGATGACCAGGAGCCCTGTCCTATGACCGACATTGCCGACCTGATCCGGGACTCCTACGAGGTACCTGGGCCCCATCCCTGCCCCACCCCAGCTCTCTTGGGAGATGGACTTCCAGGGAGGTTTTCCAGGCTACTTCTGTTTCTTGTATGGATGCATAAGGGATTCTGTGAGCGAGTGAACCCTTCCTTCCCTGCAGAAATTCGGAGACCAGTCTGTGGCTCAGATTGAGCACATGCGCTGCAAACACAGGATCAGGGTCCTCCAGGGCCACGAAGACACCACAAAGCAGAATGTGGTGAGTAGAGGCCTCCTGGGAACCACTGCTCCTGGCGGCCAGGTGCTGACCTGGGCTGGGTCCCCTGCTGGTCTCCTAACAGGAGAAAGCCAGCTTTTTTTTTTGCATTGAATTAACAACTTGACAGGGTGAGCTGGTGGAGAAAGAGCGTGGGTTTAGTTTGAGAGTCAGACAGATTGTGAGCAAACTAGCTACTGTGAGCCTCGGTCTCCCCGATTGTAAAATGAGGATAATACTAACCACCGTATGGGCTTAAATGAGGGACAGTATAGAGCATGCCCGGCACCGAGGGCCTGCAGTGTTGATGGCTATGCAGGAGGAACTTCCTGCCCAAGCTGTAGCCTTGCTACTGTTTACTCCCATTAGGACTTAAAATGCTTGTCCTGAGTCATGGACGTGTGAATCAGAAAAGTTGAGGATAAAAAGCCCTGAGAGAGCCGCCATAAAGTGATCTCTGTGATGGGAACAGACTCTGTCCCGGGAGGAGCTGGGCGCCTGGCGTCCACCCCAGCGGGACGCTCCCTCTCGGCCTCTGGTCCTCCCAGGGGCAGGCAGAGTTCACTCCATGACCGTTTGTTCTTCCCTCAAGCTGCGAGTCGTTATCCCCGAAGTCTCAGTCCTTCCAGAAGACCTAGAGGAACTCTACGATTTATTCAAGGTAGGAAAATCTGGGAGGATGAGGGAGTGGCAGGCCCTGAGCCAGGCCCCAGCTGATGTCATCGCCTGCCTGCGGGAGGGTGCAGAGGCTGGAGGGGTCAGCATGTGCCTGTTGGGTGGCAGCGAGGCTGGAGCGGCCCCCCGGCCAGCTCTGGCTTGGCCGTGCCTCCTGGGCCCGAGCACGGATGTTGTTGCGCTCGGCTGAGAGGCCCTCAGTGCTGGTGACACGTCCTTCACTGCCCTAGGCTGAGTCCCCAGTCAATAGTGGATTCAGGGACTTCCCTGGTGGGGCAGTGGTTAAGAACCCGCCTGCCAGTGCAGGGGACCTGGGTTCGATCCCTGGTCCAAGAAGATCCCACATGCCGCGGAGCGACTAAGCCCGTGAGCCACAACTACTGAGCCCACGTGCCACAACTACTGAAGCCCGTGCGCCTAGAGCCCGTGCTCCACAACAAGAGAAGCCTGCGCACCACAATGAAGAGTAGCCCCCACTCACCGCGACTAGAGAAAGCCCTCGCACAGCAACAAAGACCCAATGCAGCCAAAAATAAATAAATTTATTTAAAAAAACTACAAAAAAAAAATAGTGGATGCAACAGTGGCCCTTATTGAAATTATCACCTCGTATACTTTTTTCTATGATTATTTTTTTAAATTGAAGTATAGTTGATTCACAATGTTGTGTTAGTTTCTAGTATACAGCACAGTGATTCAGTTATACGTATATATATTCTTTTTTTAAAAAATATTTATTTATTTATTTGGCTGTGGCTGGTCTTAGTTGTGGCACGCAGGATCTTTGTTGTTGCCGTGTGCGGGGTCTTCGTTGCAGCGTGCAGGATCTTTTTCATTTTCTAGTTGCCACATGCGGCATCTTTAGTTGCGGCATGCACGTGGGATCTAGTTCCCTGAGCAGGGATCGGACCGGGCCCCCTGCATGGGGAGCGTGGAGTCTTAGCCACTGGACCACCAGGGAAGTCCCATATGTATATTCTTCTTCATTATAGGTTTTTACAAGATATTGAATACAATTCCCTGTATCACCTCAAATACTTTTCAGTCATAACGTCACCCACATGACGTGTGTACATATTCTTGTGTTTGTGTGGCTGCTCTGCCTGACTTCATGTTCTGTTTTCCCCTGATGCTGTCATTAACACTTTTTCACATTGCCCTATGGTCTTACTCATTTTTAAATCATTTAAAACCTGTCATGTTGGTAATACTTAACATGCTGAACTGTATTTCGACTATTTGGATATTTAGGTGGAAGCCTTGCTGAATTAAATCACCCTGCAAAGACCATTTTCAGGTGCCTTTTCTCTTGCTCGAAACAGTCAGTAAAAATGGGGAAGAGAGGCAGACAGTGGACCCACTCCCGACAGCCTGGCAGTGAAGCGGGGAGAAGACAGCCGCAGAAAGCAGGCCAGCCTGGAGGAGTCGGCCACCGGAGCTGTCCTGGTGGGGCCTCTGAGCCGCCAGCACTTCTGCGCTCAAATGGCCGCGTGCTCAAGATGATCCTAAGCAGCACTTGGGTTCCCTGAGCAGAGCCGCACATATTGTCTGACCCTTCCTGTGGCTGTCGTACGTCTCCCTGTGGTCACTGACATGGGTGGCTGGCTTAGTAGGTTCCCGGCACTCCTCACGCCTGGTCAGCAGGATGCGTGATGAGTCCTCAGGCTACGTCTCCTGTAAACATCACCGGGTTTCAAGTTTTATAGTTTCCTCTGTTGCACGAAGAGAAAATACGAAGCCAGAGGTGACTTAGTGTCCCACACCGCCACCTCTCTTTGACTTTCAAGGAGGAAAAACAGGGAGTACTAGAAACACAAAAGCAGGTTAACAAACGTGTTGTTTAGCATAGAACGTCTTTCATTTATTTAGGGCTAACTTCTCAATTTGAGAGAATAAGACACGTCTCACATTTGAATTTATATGACTTAAGAGACTGCCTTAAATTCATCATAAAAATAAGTTTCGTTAAGTACTAACTGTATCATTAATCTTTCATACAAGGAGTATTTAAAGAAGACAGCTATTTCCTGTGTCCTATTTCTATTCTGTGAACAATGTGGGTGAAACTTATTTTCGTATTTTTTTTTTTTTAGCTCTGCAGGCCTTTCATTTGTGTAGGACTAACTATGAATATAAACTTCAACTATAAATGCAAGACCAATTTCAAAATGCACTTCCAAAAGAAATCCCAGGACAATAGTGTCATCATCATGGTGTCTAATTCCGTCTTACAGCCTGAGGTACCTCCTTTATGTGCCCAGAGCCATCCTCACCGCCACAGAACCCCCTCAGGCTGTCCTCCTCCGCTCCCACTGCCCCCCTTGCTGCTGACCTTCCCTGAATTCCCTTGGCTTTCATAGTCTGGCCTCTTATATTTTAATGCTTCTTTAAGTACTGTGAGGTATAATGGTCCCTAGTTGGGTTTTACATGCATCTCTTGTCTCTTGAATCAGAAATTCGTTTTCCCAAGGGAAAGGGCCACACAGAGATACCCTTACATTGTTGTATAAATATGTGATAGGGTCTTAGTAAGGAGTCCGTTCCTTAACTTCATTGCCTCCTTCCCTAAGCCTGGAACGTACAGGTGTGACCATCTCTGTGTTAACAAGGAATAGCCTGCTCTGTCTTCTTTACATACTCTTTCCTATTAAAGATGAACAGTGTGTACTTAATGAAATCTATTTTTATTCTGAATGGAAAGCAATCTTTCTTTTATGCCTTAATGCAATTCTTCCTTTTCTTTCAGTTTTATTGAGGTATAATTGACCTACAGCACTAAATTTAAGGTGTACAGCATAATGACTTACGTGTATTGCGAAATGATGTGCAGTAAACATCCATCATGTCATATATGTATAGATACAAAAAAAAAGAACAAAAATGATTTTTTTCTTGTGATGAGAACTTTTAGGATCTACTCTCTTAGCAACTTTCAGGTATACCGTACAGCACTGATAACTATAGCTGTCATGTTGTACATACATCCCAGGACTTATTTATCTTATAACTGGAGATTTGTACCTTTCGACCCCCTTCACCCCGTTCTATAACCCGCACCCACGGCCAGCCCCAGCCTCTGGTAACAATGAATCTGATCCTTTTCTGTGACTTTGGGTTTGTTTGTTTGTTTGAATTTATTTTATTTTTGGCTGCGTTGGGTCTTCGTTGCTGCACGCGGGCTTTCTCTAGTTGCAGCGAATGGGAGCTACTCTTCGTTGCGGTGCGCCAGCTTCTCATTGCGGTGGCTTCTCTTGTTGTGGAGCACGGGCTCTAGGCGTGTGGGCTTCAGTAGTTGTGGCACGCGGCTCAGTAGTTGTGGCTCGTGGGCTCTAGAGCACAGGCTCAGTAGTTGTGGCGCACAGGCTTAGTTGCTCTGCAGCATGTGGGATCTTCCCGGACCAGGGCTCGAACCCGTGTCCCCTGCATTGGCAGGTGGATTCTTAACCACTGCGCCACCAGGGAAGCCCATGTTGCTATTTTTTTTTTTTTTTTTTAGATTCCACATATGAGATCATATAGTATTTCTCTGACTTATTTCACTTACCGTAATGCCCTCGAGGTCCGTCCAGGTTATAAAGCAATGTTTTAAATTACGTAAATTTAGATTTGCAATGTCTGTCCCTTATCCTCTGAAATTGAAAACAGCTTCATTAGTCTTCTCTCTTCAAGTAAGATGGGAACAATATAATACACACTTGATGTCACTGACTACTTTTGGAAATACTCAGGACCTGAAACAGTGCCTATGACATTTTTGTAGATTCAGTATCTACAGATCTTTTCTCATTCTTTTTTAATGGCTGCAGGATTTGATGGTAGGGCTTAACCATACTTTATTAACCATTCACCTGCTGAGGGACATTTATCTCATTTCCAATTCTTTCTGCTTTATAAACAGTGCTGTATCAAGCATGCTTGTGCCTTTCTTGGGACACCTGTGCTGCTGTTTCTGTAGGATGGGTTCCTTAGGGATGCACAAACCAAGTTTTAGTCACTATTGCTAAAGCGTTTTAGATTTTTCAAATTTCAGTTCTACTGATGGTGTCTAAGGGTGCTCATTTCCTATGTTCCCCACTCACCCAGCATTTAACATTATGGATCTTTTAAAATTTTACTAGTTGTGTAGAAAATTGCATTTCATTTTAACTTACATTTGTTTACTCATTAGTGAGGTTGAGTACCCTTTCATAAGTTTATTGGCTAATCATATACTTTCTTGTATCACCTCTTCATATCCTTTGCCTGTTTTTATATTGACTTGTTTTTCTGTAGGATTCTGTGTAAACTGGTTGTACTAGTCCGTGGCCTTTATAACTGTTTTCTTCTGGGTAGGATTCTGAGGGCCTCTAGCATCACAGGGTGGCGAATATACACGCAAATTCACAGTGTGTCTTGGGTTTGAGGAATGGGAATTTATCAGACCTTTGTTTCACACTTGAACATTCTTATGGTACTTTTCATGATTCTGCAAAGGTTATTTAAGGAACATGGCTCCAGATAATATGCAGTAAAATTATAAATGGCATTTTGGTTTCCATCCAAGGATGGGCACTTGGATATTGTAGCATCTGTACTTGTTTCTGTGCCATCCTTATGGGCAGAGGGCATTGAAATCGTGAAGAGCCCTGCAGTCATTGGGAACTATTTCAAGTGAGTTGAGATGTCCCAAGAGGTGATTTAGTACAGGTGTAAAAGAAACATTCTAAAGAGGCTAACCTGGTCCTAGGCGACAGGGCCAGTTTTGATTGCTTTAGTTTTCAGTCTCTTCCCAAGACTTCAAATTGCCTTTGCTTTTTTTACTTTTAATTTTTTGAATTGTTAATATATTCATGTGGTTCAAAATTCAGAACATATAAAAAAGCACACAGTAAAAAGGCTTGCTTCTCCATCTGGGTCCCTGCCCCCGTTTTCCATCCTCACAGGTTACCAGGGTAAATAGTTTCTTCTGTATCCTATAGATTTGTCTAGTACTTTCTGACTTTCAAATAATATGATTTAAGAAAAAATATCAGAATAAAAATTGTATGATTTCAATAATTAAAACTATGGCAGGGGAGTTCCCTGGCGGTCCAGTGGTTAGGACTCTGCGCTCTCACTGCTGTGGGTCCAGGTTCAATTCCCTGGTCGGGGAACTAAGATCCCATAAGCTGTGCAGTGTGGCCAAAATTAAAAACAAAACAAAACAAAACTATGGCAGCTGAACTGTGCATTTAAAAATTGTTAAAATGGTAAATTTTGTTATGTATATTCTGCTACAATGAAAAAAGAAACCTTAATAAAAAGGAAAAAGTTTTTGCTTGTTACTACAGGGTTACCTGTAACTACATTTCTGGTTGGAGTGGTGAGATTGTGAGTTAATTTTTTCATTTGTTTGTTTTATAATGTTGCTTATTCAATACTGAATTTTACGAGGCAAAGCAAGTCAGGAGAGGAGGCTGTGTTGGCTTTGGCCTTTACGTGTGCGGCCTCCCATGGGGGCCGCCGCCCCTCACAGACCCCTCTCGCTCCCCTGTTAGAGAGAACACATGATGAGCTGCTACTGGGAGCAGCCCAGGCCCGTGGCCCTGCGCCATGACCCCAGCAGGCCCTACGCGGAGCAGTACCGCATAGACGCCCGGCAGTTTGCACGCCTGTTTCAGCTCGTCTCGCCGTGGACCTGCGGGGCCCACACAGAAATCCTCGCTGAAAGGACTTTCAGGCTCCTGGATGAAAACATGGACCATCTGATCGAATTCAAAGCATTCGTGAGCTGTCTCGGTATGACTCTGTGGGTCTTTCCTGCAGTGAGTTCATTTGGGATGTGAGTCTGTGAACACAAGACAAGTAGACTGTCAAGCAGGCACATCCATTCGGTGAAATGGGTTTGGGAGTCGCCTGATGCGATCTGGGGATTTTAAAAGTCCCTCTGCAGGCTCCTCTCCTGACCACTTGTATGTTTCCTAAGCGGGTGGTGGGGAGGGCAGCCCAGGCTCTCAACATACATGGTTGTTGACCTTGTTCTCCTGGGCACCCAGGGTGTGGTGGTGTCTTGTTAGGAATGTGTCCTGAGACACATTTTTTTAAAAAAAATAAATTTAAAATTGAAGTATAGTTGATTTACAATATCGTGTAAGTTTCAGGTGCACAGCACAGGGATTCAGTTATACATACATATGTGTGTGTGTTGTGTGTATATATATATATATATATATATATATATATATTCTTTTTCAGATTCTTTTCCCTTATAGGTTATTACACACTATTGAGTATAGTTCCTTGTCCTATACAGCAGGTCCTTGTTGGTTGTCTATTCTATGTATAGTAGTGTGTATATGTTAATCCTAGCCTCCTAATTTATCCCTCCCCCCCCCACACATTCCTAACTCTTGCAGCTAAAATTAAAATCTTTCAGAAGGTATGAGGCCAGACAAAATTCCTGAGGTCATGTTGCCACTCAGCAGTCACCAGTCACTACCCTTCACATTTTCCTTTCAGGTGCACACTGTCTGGGTAGCAGTAGATGAAGTGTCAGGTCAACAGACACTGACCTTACTACGTTCTCTCTACAGTGACTTTGTGTCCTGACACATGTACTTAAACCATTTGCATGTACTCAGTCTCTCTCTCTCTTTTTGGATTTTGCAGATGTTATGTATAATGGAGAAATGAATGAGAAAATTAAACTGTTATATAGGCTGCATATCCCTCCAGGTAAGAAATTCCAAGTAGAAAAGTTAGGCTCTGTTCTGCCTTGACGTAAATCAGCTTTGGGCATGACCTTGAGGTTCTTCTCTTTTTAAATTTATTTAGACTTGAGGCAACAGATGTTTCTAGTTTGGGGTGGCTCATGACAGATTTTGAGTACCATATTGTATGGCCTATGGCAGGGGTTCCCAAACTCGAGTGTGCATCAGAATCATCTGGATGGCTTGTTATAATACAGGATACCTGGCCCACCCCAGTTTCTAATCCGCTAGGTCTGAGGACCACACTTTGAGAACCACGGGCCTGTGGAATGTGGGGGAAGACAAACCCTGGTTGCCTTACAGATGGTTATTTTAGCTTACTATTTTTTGAAAAATTGAGGTAAAATTGGTATTATACTAGTTTCAGGTGTAAAGCATGATAGTTCAGTCTTTGTATACACTACAAAGTGATCACCACAGTAAATCTGATTACCATTTGTCCTCATAAAATTGACCCCCTTCACCCATTTTGCCCACCCCCCCCCCAACCCCTTTCCCCTCTGGTAACCAACAGTTAATGGGTGTTGTTTTATTCATTTGTTTCATTTTTTTAGATTGCATATATGACTGAAATCATACAGTATTTGTTTTTCTCTGACTTATTTTGCTTAGCATAATGCCCTCAAGGTCCATCTGTATTGTTGCAAACGACAAGATTTCCTTCTTTTTCATGGCTGAGTAGTATTCCATTGTGTGTATGTTTGTGTGTGTGCAACTTTACTGAATTCATTAATTCCAAGAATTTTTGGTGGAGCCTTTAAGGTTTGCTATATGTATGGTATCTGACAGTTTTACTTCTTCCTCCCCTTTTATTTCTTTTTCTTGCCTAATTGTTTGGGCTAACACTTCCGATACCAGGTTGAATAAAAGTGGCAAGAGTAGGCATCCTTGTCTTGTTCTTGATCTTAGGGGAAAAGCTTTTAGCTTGTCACCATTGATTATAATGTTAGCTGTGAGTTTGTCATATGGCCTTTATTACGTTGAGGTATGGTCCCTAAATAACCACTTTGATGAGAGTTTTTAATCATAAGTGGATGTTGAATTTTGTCAAATGCTTTTTCTGCATCTATTGAGACAGTTGTGTGTTTTTTATCCTTCATTTTGTTAATGTGGTGTATCATGTTGATTTGTGGATGCTGAACCATCCTTACATCCCTGTAATAAATCCCACTTGGTCATGGTATATAATCCATTTAATGTATTGTTGAATTAAATTTTTAAAAACCCTCAAAGTGTTAGCATCTATTTTTATCAGGGATATGGACCTATAATTTTCTTTGTTTTATTGTATCCTTGTTTGGTTTTGGTATGAGGGTAATTTGGGCCTTGTAAAATGAGTTTGGAAGCATTCCCTCCTCTTCAGTTTTCTGAGTCTGAGAAGTTTAGGTATTAAATCTTTGAACGTTTGGTAGGATTCACTAGTGAAGCCATCTGGTCCTGGGGTTTTGTTTGTTGGTATGTTCTTAATTACTGAGTCAATATCCTTACTAGTAATTGGTCTATTGAGATTTTCTGTTTCTTCATGATTTAGTCTTGGAAGACTGTATGTTTCTAGGTATTTATCTTTTTCCTCTACGTTGTTCGTTTAGTTGGTGTATAATTGTTCATATGAGTTTCCTATGATCTTTTGTCTGTTGTACGTTGTAACATCTCATTTCTGACTTTATTTGAGCTCTCTTTTTCTTGGTGAGACTAGCTAAAGGTTTGTCAATTTTGTTTATCTTTTCAAAGAACCAGTTCTTAGTTTCATTGACCTTTTCTATTGCCTTTTTAGTCTCTATTTCATTTATTGCTATTAATTTCCCTCTTAGAACTGCTTTTGCTGCATCCTATAGAGTTTGGAATTTCTATTTTCATTTGTCTCAAGGTATTTTTTTGTTTTTCTCTTTGATTTCTTTGTTGACCCATTAGTTGTTCAGTAGCATGTTGTTGAATCTTCACATAATTTGTGATTTTTCCAGTTTTCTAGTAATTGATTCCTAGTTTCATACCGTTGTGTTTGGAAAAGATGCTTGATATGATTTCAGTCTTCTTAAATTTATTGAGACTTGTTTTGTGGCCTAACATGTGATTTATCTTGGAGAATGTTCCTTGTGCACTTGAGAATGTGTATTCTGCTACTTTTGGATGGAATGTTTTGTATATATATGCGGTTTAGGGCTGATGCTTCATTATTGATTTTCTGTCTGGATGTTGTATCCATTAATGTAAGTGGGGTCTTAAAGTCCCCTACTAGTACTGTATTGCTGTCAATTTATCCCTTTAGGTCAGTTAATATTTGCTTTATTTATTTAGGTGGGCCTCTCTTGGGTGTATAAATATTTACAAATGTTATATCTTCTTGTTGGATTGATCCTTTTATCAATATGTAATGTTCTTCTTTGTCTTTTATTACAGTTTTTGTTTTAAAGTCTATTTTGCCCAATAAAAGTATAGCCACCCCAGATTTCTTTTTGCTTTCATTTGCAGGGACTGTCTTTTCCATCCCTTCACTTTCAGTTTGTGTCCTTCCATCTGAAGTGAGTCTCTTGTAGGCAGCATGTAGATGAGTCTTGGTTTTTCATCTATTCCGCCACTCTGTCTTTTGATTGGAGAATTTAGTCTATTTACACTTAAAGTAATTATTGAGAGGTATACACTTATTGCCATTTTGTTAATTGTTTTTTGTAGTTCCTCTCTGCTCTTTTTCTCTTTTTTCGCTTCCCTTGTGGTTTGATGACATTCTTCAGTGTTATATTTAGATTCCTTTCTCATTATCTTTTGTGTAGGTTTTTGCTATGTAGTTAATCACAAGGTTCACTATATGACAGCCTATATATATAACAGTCTATTTTAAGTTGATAGCAACTTAAGTGTATTCTAAAAACTGTATTTTTATTCCCTCCCCCTACGTTTTGTTTTTGATGTGATATTTTACATATTTCTATTTTGTATATCCCTTAATCAAATCTGATGTAGTTAATTGTACTATTGGTTTGGCCAAAAAGTTCATTCAGGTTCTTCTGAAAGATGTTGCAGAAAACTCCAAACGAACTTTTTGGCCAACCCAATACTTTTGTCTTTTAACCTTTATATGAGCTTTGTAAGTGGTTGATCTAGCTTTACCTTTATATTGCCTTTATCAGTGACATTTTGACTTTCATGTTTTCTTGTTGCTAGCTAGGGGTTTTTCTTTTTCTCTTAAAGAAGTCCATTTAACATTCCTGTAAGGCTGGTTCAGTGGTGATAAACGCCTTTAGCTTTTGCTTGTTTGAAAACTCTTTTATCTTTCCTTCAATTGTTTTCTTTTTTTAAAATTCATTTCAGTTGACATAGGACTATTCAAATGTTCTTTCCTTTGTATTTATTTATGTTTATTTTATTCATTTTTTGGCTGCATTGGGTCTTTGTTGCTGTGCGTGGGCTTTCTCTAGTTGCGGCGAGTGGGGGCTACTCTTCATTGCGGTGCGCGGGCTTCTCATTGTGGTGGCTTCTCTTGTCACGGAGCATGGGCTCTAGGCACGCAAGCTTCAGTAGTTGTGGTGTGCGGGCTCAGTAGTTGTGGCTCTAGAGTGCAGGTGCAGTAGCTGCAACACATGGGCTTAGTTGCTCCGCGGCATGTGGGATCTTCCTGGACCAGTCTCAACCACTGTGCCACCAGGGAAGCCCAGTCTCCTTCAATTCTGATTAACCTTGCTGGGTAGAGTATTCTTGGTTGGAAGTTTTTTCCTTCTAGCACCTTGAGTGCATTGTGCCACTCCCTTCTGGCCTGCAGTTTCTGTTGAAAAATCAGCTCATAGTCTTATGGGGGTTCCATGGTGCATAACAAGTTGTTTTTCTCTTGCTGCTTTTAAGATTCTCTCTTTATCTGTAACTTTTATCATTTTAGTTATAGTGTGTCTTGGTGTGTGTCTCTTTGGGTTCATTGTATTTGGAATTCTCTGGGCTGTGGGAGAGTCCCATGGGACTGTAATTGTAAACTGTGCTGACCTCCAGACCGGGAGACCTGGAGGTGCTCCCCAGGCAACAGTTACAAAAATCAGCGCTTCAGATGAGTGTATAAGCCCCTTGGAAGGTACCAGCGAGCTGTGGTGAGGCTAAGAGAGGGTGCAAGGGTTATGCCTCCCTGCCTACATTCCAAGTGCGCCTCTGTAGCCTCTACGTGTGTGGCAAATCTAAGCCCGTCCCTCAAGTTGAAGCTCTAGGACAAGTAAATGGGCCCTTTTGTGCAGGTGGGCTGGGGGTGTGTTCCAGTCTGTTGTCTGTGCAGTGCCCTGGGTGTGGTAGCCTTCCCAGAACCGTCTTTCTGATTGTTACAGTCCTGTGGGGCCTCAGAACTCATGCCCTCCCGGGCCAGGGGATCAACGGATAGCCCCTGTGTGGACCACGTTCATCTGCTGGCTTTTGCAAGGCTGCAGGAGAGAGGGTTGAGTATGGGACACACCTGCAGCTTTAGTGATGCAGGTGAAGAGCCCTGGGGTGGGGCACTCCTGTGACTTCAGTGAGACTGTGCGCCCACCTCCACGAGCAAGGTATAGGTAGAGTGAACAAAGGGAAAAATGGTGCTTCATTCCCGAAGAAAGTCCCACCTGTCTCTGCCCCTCCAGCAGCAGCTTTAAGATTAGCAAATGGGGGGTTTCCCTGGTGGCGCAGTGGTTGGGAGTCCGTCTGCCGATGCAGGGGACACGGGTTCGTGCCCCGGTCCGGGAAGATCCCACATGCCGCGGAGCGGCTGGGCCCGTGAGCCATGGCCGCTGAGCCTGCACGTCCAGAGCCTGTGCTCTGCAACGGGAGAGGCCACAGCAGTGAGAGGCCCGTGTACCGCTAAAAAAAAGATTAGCAAATGGGTCTCCTTCACATGCAGTCCAGGCACTTCTTAAACTGCTGCCTCTGCGCTGGGTCCTAGGACCAGTGAGACCCTCAGTAGGAGTATCTCAGATCCCTATACTCCCCAGGTCCCTGGGACATAAGCCCCCCTTGGTTTCCAAGCCAGACAGTTTGGGGGCCTCGTTTCTCTGGTGCTGATCCCAAGGTCTGGGGTGCCTGATGTGAGGCTCAAACCTCTCTCTCGCTCCTCAGGGAATAGCTCTGGACCTTTGAGACTCCTCCCTGTTGAGGGTCGCCTGGCCGGGGTGGGGATTTTGGTGAGACTCTGTGTCTGCCTCTCCTACCCATCTCCGTGTGGCCCTTTTACCTCTTGTTGTGGAGAAGCTGCTCAGCTACTGCTCTTCTTTTTCAGCAGCGCTCGTTCTATATGTAGCTGTAGTTTTGGTGAGTCCATGGGGGGAGGTGGGTCCAGGAACTTTCTATGCTGCCATGTTGGATTGCCCCCACCCCCCCAATCTGAGTAGGTTCAAGCTCTGTGACCTGGTTTTGTGCTGACGTGACACGGTTTCTGGCTCCTCGGCAGCCCCAGCTACTGGTTTTGAAGGAACATGTCATTTGTCCAGCGTGTTAAGACCGTGCTTCCTCCAAATTTAAGCAGTGGTAACCGGACACAAAGAAAGTAGTTTTGAAACCTGTGAGATCAGGCTTGGCATTTCCTTTAAGGTATTCCTTGGATCTCTGAAACTGACAGAGGTAGATTAGGAATCCCAGAGGGTCTCTGGACCCCACGGTTCTGGTGTTGGACGGTTTCTCTGATAGAACTTTCTAACAAGGGACCCTGGGGAGGTGGCGAGCTGTGAGGTTTCCAGGTCCACGAGATCCAGGTGGCTTTTAAAACTCACACCTATACGGAAGTTGAAAATGTGTGTGGACATTACTTGTGGGCTCCCTGAGTACACTTCCTGAGCTCAGCCATTATGGAGTTGGCATCTGTCGTGCACGTGATGCTTATGGAAACACCCTCTGGCAGCCACACGCAGCTCCCGCTCTGCTTTCTCACGGACTCATTGGTTTAGTACAGACGGTTGGGCATCATAAAGTTCCTTGCCTTTCATTGAGTTTTGTTTTTCACTTAATTTGCGCGCACACACACACACACACACACACACACACTCTTTTTCAGATTCTTTTCCATTATAGGTTATTGCAAGATACTGAATACGGTTCCCTGCGCTCTACAGTAAATCGTTGTTTATCTATTTTATATATACTGTAGTGGTGTGTATCTGTTAATCCCAAAATCTCAATTCATCCCTCCCCCTCCTTTCCCTTTTGGAACCGTAAGTTTGTCTTCTATGTCTGTGAGTCTGTTTCTGTTTTATAAATAAGTTCATTTGTATTATTTTTTGAGATTCCGCATATAAGTGATATGTGTCTTTCTCTGACTTACTTCACTTAGTATGATCATGTCTAGGTCCATCCATGTTGCTGCAAATGGTATTTCATTCTTCTTTATGGCTAATATTCCAGTGCGTGTGTGTGTACACACACACATACACACCACGTCTTCTTTAGCCATTCATCTACTGATGGACGTCTAGGTTACTTCCACGTCTTCTTGGCTATTGTAAATAGTGCTGCTGTGAACATTGGGGTTGCATGTATCTTTTCGAATTATAATTTTTGTCTTTTCCAGATATATATGCCAAGGGTAGGACTGCTGGATCATGTGGTAACTCTAGTTTTAGGTTAAGGAACCTCCATAGTGGCTCTAGCAATTTACATTCCCTTGCTTACCTATATTTAATATTTGAATTTTTGATGCAGTTAAAAAAAAAGTCTTAAGAATGCAGACAACCTAAAACCTCTATTTAAATGCATCAGTTTGACAGGGCCATGAAGATCCACAATACATTTAGACACTTTTCATTTAAATAGATTTAATTTTAACAGATATTTACGTTCCACCCTCATGAATAACATTTTGATTAAAGGTGGAACAAACACACTAGTGGGGAAAAAAGCTTAACTCACTCATTAGGAAGTATACTGAGGATTACAGGTTTGAATTTGTGTGCCCAAAGAGTGATGTCTTATTTCCCTGATGGGAGGTGGAAAACCAAACGAAGCACACCAGCCTCTGGCCTCAAACACCCGCCTTGTGCAGAGAGCGCTGGAACTCTGCAGGGTCAAACAGGAGGCAGAGGGCTTTGTCAGATCACTTGCAAAGGTGATGCATCTCATGCATCTCGGGAAGCAAAGAAGCCCTAAGCCCAAGGCCTCGCAGTTTTTGAAGAGCTCAGTTCACTGGCTCCATGGTGACTACAGCACTGTTTAGCAAACAGAAGAGAAATGTTCCAGAGGATGCGACACCAGATCAGGTGATGGAGGGATGAACAGTATTCTAGACTACTGAATCAGGAGTTTTCACCGGAAATTGCTAAATCTGTAAGTATTGGTCATTTCACTCAGCTAATTACACTAATTGGACATCCAGAAGACCATTTCCTGGAAGAACATTAGGTTCATTAGGAAGCGGCATCAAAACAAGCTACCAAGAATGACACATCAGAATTGGTAAATTAACACAAACGAATGAGGCATTGGAGGCTTCCTGTAAAGACAGCACACTGTGAGTGGAGCTGCTAGCACAGTTCTGCTCCTCCTGGAAGCTCTGGGATTCAGGAAATACGTTGTTGGACTTGCAGAGCAGCTCCCCAAAAGGTGTCCCTGCTGGTCTGGATCCACGTTAACTGACGTTCTTAAAATGCTGAATCTAATAAAGTTCGAACAAAGGTTAACTTATCACAGGATCCAAAAATGATAGCTTACATCTAATAACTTACGCAGTACTGATGTCAGCTACATCAGAAGTGATACCAGGCACATCTGATTTGGTGAAAGACAGCTTAGGCTAGATGAAAGTCTGTTCTTTGTACTGGGATCCTGAGTTGAAAATGTCACTTGAGGGTTTTGCAAAATATGAAAAGTGTAGTATATAAACCTCCTGAGAAACGTTTTGTGAAATTTAAAGATTGCACTGAGCTTTTTAAAAGAGAAAAGCTAGGTGCTTAAGATCCCTAGTGTCGTCCAAATTGTTAAGCCACTAAAATGGGATCTATGGTCCCAGCATCCAGTACTTGCTGCAGCTCAGGTGACTTTCTTATAGTAGATATCTGAGACACAAGTTGGATACTTTGTTTGGTTTTCCTATCAATGACTTGGTTATACTGGAATTCCTAATTAATCCAAATGCAAGTCTGTTCCCTCAGAAATTGATTGCTGTTTCTAGCCTACATAGAGGGGTAGAAGGGGGGCACTGTATGGCTTTTCCAAGAAGAAAATATATTGGAAAATGGTTATTATTTTGATGACTGTGGTGTCAACTGTGTGTGAAGGCCAAATTGTGTTGAAAGCAGGCTATGTACTCTTCTGCCAGAGAGAAGCAACTTTCAGTGGAACTGGCTTTTTCCCTCCACAAGCATCCCATTTAGAAAGTGCTGAGATAGCGGTGATGGCGACAGTGTTACAGGGAATGAGGATGTGCACCAACTAATGAAAGTGCTTGAAGCCGTAAGGAGGGTGTCGTGCTTGTGTCTATTGAAGTGATGTACTTACCCACCAGTCACACAGACATGTGAGATCGGGAGCTTCAAGATAACCAAATACAGATCCTTCATCCAGTTTTAACACGTGCAGAATTTGAAGTGAGACACGGTGAAAGCTTTAATAGAACTGTCTCTCAATCCACTTACAGTCTTGAATTATGAATTACACATATATTGGAATGTAAAAATGTTACATTTATAAAAGCTCAAATATCTCATTTTAAAAGGTTGAAAGTACATTTTTAAAGGTGGTATACGCTCAGTGTTTACTGTTTTTCCTTATGCACTGTATCTTACATTTCTGATAGGAATAGATAGGAGCATGAGTGTTTTCCAGTGAGCGCCAAGACTCCACTGTCCCGTGTCCAGTCCGGATGCTGGTGCTTTCTGTGTGCAGGGACTGGAGAGAGGTTGGCTGGCCTTTCTGGCTCCTTGTCACTGTTGGCACTTGACCTGGCTCCTTTCTGGACACTCACCCACCCCTTGAATTAATCGTTCCTCTCTGTGCTCTCATGATATTTGTGTGTACTGGTTCTTCTGTTAGAGCATCTTCTTAGAGTGACTTGTGTACATGTTTCTGTTTGATACGCTGAGCTCTTTGAGGATAGGGACCCAGTATCCGCTAGACATCCCAGCGGCTATTACTTGGGAAGCCATTTCTATCGTGACTGCCCCACGTGCCATCCAGGGTTTGTAATTTTCCTCCTATTCAGTTTGAGTGGATTCTCACATGTGCCACTTAATAGAATGTTTTGGGTGAAGTTGGAAAAAAACGACTCAATAACTTTGTTAAAAAAAAGAAGGACCAACAGAAAAAAACAAAAGAAACCACCCCAAACAGCCTCCCACCTTCCAAACCCCAGGAACCTGCTTCCCAAGTAGGAAGGAGGGTAGGTTAATCAAGGCTTTGGTGCCATCTTGTGGATATTTGTTGGATCACAACAGAATTTTGCCTTTGATTTATTCTCAGTGAATGGCTATTAAGTTTCAGCCTTTTAAAAATGAGGATCCTTCATCTGCAATCCCTTTTATAATTTTGGTAACAGCTTTACTGATCTGTAATCCACATACCATACATTTCAAGGTGTACAGTCTAATGTTTTTTAGTATATCCAGTTACACAACCACCATCACAATTTTAGAACATTTTCACACCAAAAAGCAAGCCTGTGCCCTTTCTTTAGCTCTTGTCCCCAATCCACACATTTCCCGCCCCTGCTTCCTGTCTGTAGATACGCCTATTCTGGACTTTTCATACCATATGAAGTCATGCCGTACGTGCCCTTTTGTGTCTCACTTTCTCTTAGTATGTCTTCAGGGCTCGCCCGTGGTGTGGCATGTCGGTGCTTACTCCTTTTTTTACAGCCGAAGTGATACTCCGGTGGGCATCCCCCAATTTATTCATTCATCACTTGATGAACATTTGGGTTTGTTTTCACTTTTTTGGCTCTTTGGAACTGCTGTGAACATTTGTGTACAGGTTCTGAGTGGATATGTTTTCATTTCCCTCTGATATATACCTAGGAGTGGAATTTCTGGGTAAAAATGGCAAGTTTTTGATGATCCGCAAGACTTTCCCAAAATGGCTATACCATTTTATATTCCCACCAGCAGTGTGTGAGGGTTCTGATGTAATTGTATTTTTGTATATTTCAAGCACACACATAATGGTAACATGCTGCTTTCACTTAAGCTTTTTTCAGTTTTTGTTAGAAGTTATGTAAGTATAGCAGTATGTGCTAATTACTGAAAAAAAAAAACCCTCAGTTTAAAGCAATTACTTGTTAATTCACCATCCAGAAATCTAAGTGTATTTATTTCTAGAATTCCATGTGTGCATGTATATACTTATATTTAGTTTGACAAAATGGGATTTTACCACACATACACTTTTCTAGGTCAGTATCAGCAATGTCCTGTGAACCTGTATATCATCACATCTACAGACATCTGGGAAAAGGCGTTACTGATGTGTGATGTTTTCTTGAAGTACACAGGGTTCACAGACCCTGGGAAGACCCTACGGCCATCAGGCTGGGGGCTCCTAGCTTCACCTTTAGTTTTCTTACCTTAAAAGCTAAATTACTCTGTCAGTTTTGGTTAAGACACAATTTCCTCAATTTAATTTTTAAAAACTTTTATTTTTTTTTTTTAAAAGCACTCACTGAAAATGACCGAGACAGCCAGTCACCATTGAAGAATCCTCTGTTGTCGACGTCAAGACCCCTGGTTTTTGGCAAGTCCAGTGGTACATACCTCTTTTCATTATCTTCCGTCAGGCACAGCACTGCAATGGTTAAGGGCAACGGATTTCACGGCTCTTCTTAGAAGCAGACTAATCTATTCCCTCCCGCCTGGGAGTTAACACTGAGACCACTGCTTTCAGGGGCCAGAAACCTTCCAAACTGCCTTCAACGCCACCACCACTTTATTCCTCTTCATCTTTCAGGGCTCCTCTTGTAGCAAGAGGTAACTCGGCCACCATCATCCGTCTGTGGCCCCTTTCTGTAAAACAAGACTTCTGGTCTCTGCTTTTCAGTTTGCATATACGGCGTTTGCTTAGTGGAATTCCTCATCCCCTCACCATTCCTTTCTGCCTAGTTTCCGTCTGCTCTCAGGGAGTTTGCTTGGACTAAAGCATGTGTTGTCTCCTTTGTCTCAAGGTGATGCAGTTGATTATCAAAAACAGCTGAAGCAAATGATTAAAGACTTAGCCAAAGAGAAAGACAAAACCGAGAAGGAGCTGCCCAAAATGAGCCAGGTATGGACTGTATTCTGCGCAGAGGGTTCACCATTTTGCCGAGCGACGGGTTCAGACGTAGGCTTTTGAATCCAGCTGCACCCCCTCCCCCGTTACCTCCAGAGCTATAATCAAAGAAAGACCTTATAACTTCTGGGAGCTGAGCACTGTGATGTGTAAATGGGAAACATTTAAACTGTGATCCATTCAGCTGTCCAGATACCCAGAGCTCTTCAGGAGGCTGCCACACACTTCATTCTTTGAAGAGTTTTTTTTAAATTTTTAATAAGAGAATTAAAAAAAATTTTGGCTGCACATGGGATCTTCGTTGTGGCACGTGGAATCTGGTTCCCTGACCAGGGATCGAACCTGGGCCCCCTGCATCGGGAGTGTGGAGTCTCTTCAGGGACCTCCTGCACTGGACCGCTAGGGGAGTCCCTGAAGTTTTTATATCAAATTCATTTACCAGGTTGTGATGCAGATTTATGCCCTAGAGTGATGGCAGCTATTTGCGGGAACGTGTATACAGCATTCTTCATGTAATAGTGTACTCTTTCTGGTTTCCTGAAAATCACTGACTACACATTATACTGTGCTGATAAGGCTTCAAGTTGAAAACGTCCCTTTATTATAGGACTCAAACCCCTTTAGCAGCGTTATTTTGGTTTTTTTTTCCCCCACAAAACAAAGTGTTGCTCAACTCTGTTGAGTTGCTTTCAAATATTCTACTCTTTGGATATAAAGTCAGTTAAATCTCAGTGTTGTCAGTCATACCTCAGTTAACAATCAGGGATGTTTCTCCCAGGTCATTAAACACTAAATTAGTAGCTCAACCTTTTTCCTATTCCTGGAGTAATTGTGCAGCTAAGTTCCACCTGCGGTACCTCTATCACACGACATAAAGATTCTGTTTGGGCAGGAGTATGTGTGCAGCTTGACAAAGCATCAGGCATCACTGTTCTACTTCATTTAATGGCCTTTAGTTGCTGCTTGGCATTCCCAGCAGATTACCAAATCATAATCTCATTCAATCTTAACATTTAGGCTGTTTCCAACCTTTTGCTATAATAAACCCTAGCCTAAACGTCCTTATAAACAAATCTCTGTGCACAGCTTTTGAATACATTAGTTGTCTTGCTGGGTTAAAGGGTCCAACACTTCTGTATAGACAGCACAAGTCTACATGTGTGCTGAAATCCCCTGGACTATTAATGGTGTGTCTTCAGTATGATGGAAGGGCAGAGAATACCTCTTATTTTCTGCCTTCAAAAAGTACTATGTGCTTTTTTTTCAAAGAACTAGGTATTAAGTTTGAAAAAAGCCCACGATATGCTTCCATTGTTGTTACGCTGCTACATGCAGACTTGTTTTTTCTCAATTCCAGAGAGAATTTATCCAGTTCTGTAAAACACTGTACAGTATGTTCCATGAAGATCCAGAAGAAAATGATTTGTATCAAGCCATCGCCACGGTAACCACTTTGCTGCTGCAGATCGGGGAAGTGGGGCAGCGGGGCAGCAGCTCTGGAAGCTGCTCCCAGGAAGCAGGGGAGGAGCCGCAGGCTCCGGTTCCTTCTCCTGAGCAGGACTCGGTGTTTGCCGACACCCACAATGGGAAGAGTCCCCGAGAGTCCCAGGCATTTCCTGAAGCGGCACAAGGGGACTGGACTGTCTCCCTTGAACATATTTTAGCTTCACTTCTGACTGAACAGTCACTAGTCAACTTTTTTGAAAAGCCACTGGACATTAAATCCAAACTTGAAAATGCCAAGATCAATCAGTATAGCCTCAAAACTTGTGAAATGAACCGCCAATCACAGCCTGAACTCAAGCTGAGTAGCCCGTAGCAGGACAGCAGTTGGCTTGAGACCAGTCTCCATACCAAAGCACAGTCCAGGTTTGTGGGTTGTCAGCCCCTAAATCTAGGTTTGTCTAGTTCATTGTGAGTACACTTTACAAGCTGGGCATCTGGATAAGCAACCTGACAGCCACAAGTGTGGCGGGGGGTGGGGGGTGGGGAACTGATGCAACCCTCCAGCGTTCCTATCTATTCTTTAAGAGAATTCAGTTGGACACTGTCATTGCTAGAGAGTGTCTCACATCAGTTCCCTTGATGCTATGGCAACTTCACTGTTACCAGATTTGCTGTAAAGGGCACTTCTGCTGTGATGCTAGTATTTTGTTCTCAGATGGAATATAAGAAAGTCAAATGTATGATACTAACCCAGAGAGGAGAAAAGCCCAAGCACTCATCCTTCACTTCACATGGGCGGGACTGAGAATCAAGTTCACTTTCAAGATTTAAGAGCCACTATCTGTGCAATTGTATTTGGCTTTTTTGCACTAATTTCGTTTCAATGCTGGTAATTGAAACCATTTTAATATATTTGTTGTATTCACTTTGTGTCCTTCCAAAAAATGTGTACAAACCACGCTTTCAATGTTGGCCTCCAAGTTTTTTTAATAAGAAATTTTTGTATTGACTTGGTCTGTTTATATCTTTACTTATTTCAGCGTCTGAGGTCTGGACTGCGCCAGTGAATGGATAAGCTGGAGGTCCCTCTGCCCCACCATGTTCCCGGCGGATAGTACACTACACTGCAGGTAGCCCCCAACCCACTACTGTCATCACCAGGGCTTCAAAAGGGGACCTCTTTCTGGCATTTTATTCATATCAGTGGTACAAGCACTGATGAAATATGATCCCTGCAACACCCTGCTTTCAGGCCGAATTTAGCAGACTCTGTTAGCAACCTTTTAAGAAAGGTTACCCCTGAGCTTTTAACTCCATGTAAACCAGGACTAAAAACACCTCACGGGGCCACCACAAGTAAGTGAGCTAAAAAGGAACTGTACATACTTCATTAAATCTAAGAATATCCAAAGTGTACCATTTTAGCATGTTAAAAGTGGCAATTAAGTTCTACATGCCAGTGCCTGGAAAAATGTTACCTCAGAATTCACAAAACACACCTGTAAAAGCATTAACATCATACCCCCAGTGTCCCAACCACCTGAACAGCCATAACCAAGCCAGGATGCATTTCAAAAGCACCTCAGAACACCTGCCTAGGCCCTGTGCAAATATCCAGAAACTCCAGGGAATGGGGAGAAGGGGCCCAGGCACAGCAGTTAGGAAACACTCTCCAAACGCTCCTGTAACTGGGAACTGCTTTAAAATAGACAAGCCTATTTTACCTGCAACTAGAAAAGGAAAATCAAGATGCGAAGGCAGCTCTGTAACTTTATTGGATAATCAGTAGTTAGTTCTCATCCACATTAACTGTCTGTAGATCTGCAAAAGAAGACAGCCCGTCACCTTCCACACCCACACACCCCGTCCCATACTTTCACACCCCAAGAACCTTTTCTTCAAGGGTTTAGGTAAATGTTACTATTCCACGTGACCTTTCACAACCCAGATAACAGACCTATTCTGTATCCTTTTGCATTTTCCCACACCATGACACAATTTAAAAAAGGTTTACCGATTATGCCTGTAGCTTATATCCCTACTGGAAGGATGCCAGGGATATGGGTGCACAGTATTTGAACAAATGAATTCAGGTTACAAAAAGGCTGAGGACTTAAACAGCCTTGTGGGATGAAGTAGAACTTACTTTTGAAAGTGGTGACAGGTACATAGGTAACCAACGTATAGAGCTTGTTTGGTGAATCTTCATCTTCGTTCCGTTTTCTGGACAACCGCACACGGATACGGTATGGGACATTCCTGAAAAAGAGAGAACGCTGGTGTCAGGATGTACTAGTGTCAGTAGGCAGCCAGCACTGCCATGCTGGGGCAGCACTGACCCTGCAGGCTATATATACCGAGCGCGTGCAACTGTTGAAGGTTCAGCTCCCCGCCTCCCACACAGCTCCTCCTCCGGGCTCGGCCAACCTCTCAGCAGCACTGCAGGCGACTGCATCCCCACCTTTTCTTGATCCAAGGACAGAAGGTGTCCTGAAACTTCTCTCGGCTCATGCCATACCACTCCTCCCCTATCTCAAGGGAGCTCACAGGCACCAATGCCAGCCTACTGCAGGGCTGAATCTCAGGTCCCTGTCACCGCCTCGGACTCCAATGTTACACGACACCCCCCGCCCGGCCCCCCCCCACTCATCTTACACATCACCTAGTCCCCCGCCAGCTCCACGCCCCGTGGCCGGTCCCACTTCCACCGTCCTCCACAGCAAAAACCAGCCCCCTGCTTATAAGCAGGTCTTAACCTCGGCACTACTGATACTTGGGCTGGATACTTGCTTTTGCGTGTACGTGGGCCTGCCTTGTGCGCGGTACAATGTTTAGCAGAATCTTTGGCCCGTGACCACCCCCCACTACTGACAACCAAAACGCCCCCGTCCCCCAGCAACTCTGCCCCAGCGGCTTCCCAGTATACGTGCAGACAGAAATCCAACCTCTGTGCCACCGCCTACAAGATCTGTCCCCTGCCTAACTCTCCACCACCGCTGCTCTCAGGCCGTACAACCTGCTCCACCTTCACCAACCTCTGTCCCCAAGTCACTGAAGTTCTGTCCCCTGCCTAACTCTCCACCGCCGCTGCTCTCAGGCCGTACAACCTGCTCCACCTTCACCAACCTCTGTCCCCAAGTCACTGAAGTTTGTTCTCGCTTTGCGTGATGCTCTTACCTGACCCTCACACTGCTGGCTCCTACGTCATTTGGGTCTCAGTTCAAAGGGCTTCCCTGCAGATACTACCCCACTCTCTGAGTCAGTTATTTTCTTTATACCTCCATGTGCATTAGCTAGTGGAATTGTGAAAGTTCATCTTATAACACAGACAACTTGAGTACCTTATTCCTTTGGCCCAGACAGCTTTGTTGAGCCTGGTGTCAATGCGTACATCCGGAGTTCCCATCTCCTTCATGGCAAATTTCCGTATTTCTTTGAGTGCCCGAGGGGCACGCTTCTTGAAACCCCTGAGATTCAAACATAAGTAAATAAATCAATTAAGTACAAAATTAAATGAAATACACAATATACCATGTCCTATTTTCATAAAACAAATCTAAACTAAACCTTGAACAGGGCAGGAACAATTCTTTCCTCCACCACTATGTAATGCCCAGCAACTACTATAATACGTGGGACACAGAAGACACACAATCTACTTTCAGTCATGTAGAACAAGGACTCTGTATACGATCCTTAAGAGATGCTAATATACACACTGGCCAACCCTTTCCCGATAAAACAAAAACACCCCCAAGGTCTAATACCATCTGCCAGGGAGAGTATAATCTAAGAATGACGTTAGAATATGCTTGAACATAAAGAACACAGAAGTAAATACCGTGTCCTCGGGTCAAAATATTATTAAATTATTTGCCACATCTTAAGACATGGGATTTAACGGTTCATTATTAACTTGGTCTGTGCTTAAAGAGCAGGGGCCTGAAATGTACCAATTCCCTCTCAAGAAACACGACGAGGGCAACAGTTGACGCTGCGGATCTCGGCGTGTGTCAGGCACCATTAACCTGATGAGGATACATAAATTCCTTTGAATTTCATGCTTTCAGTTAAACACAAAACGTGAAAAAGCCGAAGTTTACTACCGGCTGAAATGGTCAAGCATTTGGATAAGCAAAGGTTATTCCAAGTGGGGCAGAGACCGAAGCTTAAAGGGTGTCCTCTCCCACCCCAGGACTGTGAATGTCAGAAGGAGCCATGTCAGTTACCACGTCCCCCTTGCTCCCTTTGCTCTACCCCTCACCAGCCTCCTTGAATCCATCAAGCAAGGTTCACTTAAATATTTAACCACCTAGAAATACAAGGCACTAGAGAGAACAGCAGTAGGTTTAACAGACAAAAGCCCGTTTCCCACGTAGCCTTCGTAGTTGACACATGGAGTATGTCAGATGGTATCAAGCGCCACAGAGAAAAATAAACCAGGGAAAAGAGGGAGCATTAGGGAAGGAAGGGGGCTGCAGGTTTCAAGTAAGATGGCCACTGAGACACTGAAGTCCAGACCCAAAGGTGATGAGGGCAACCATTTATCTACCTAATAGAAAAAGCATTACGGCAGGGGAAAAAAGGTAAAACTAAAACCAAACTGCGAGCTTGAATCAGGTACTTGCCTGCTTTGATTAGGAAAGAAAGTGGCCAACCCATGTGGAATCATAGCAAGAACTTTGGCTTCTCATCTGAGTTAAGATGGGAAGCCAATGGGGGCCTTGAGAACAGCCCGGGTGTCTGGGGCTGGAAGAGGGAGCCAGGAGCTGGAGCCGCTAACTGCAACCATCAAGAGAACGCTGGTGGGACCAGTGCGATCAGACTGGGAAAGGCCGAGCCAAGAAGACACACTCACTTGCCGCGAAGGCCACAGGGAAATGGGAAGGTCGGGGGTGGAGATGGACGCTAGGAGTTTGGTGTGGGGCCATGTAAAATTTTTGAGATACCCATTTAAACACCCAAGTATACAGGTTAATAGCAGCTGGATACGCG
The DNA here is from genome assembly GCF_005190385.1 of Monodon monoceros. Lineage (NCBI taxonomy): Eukaryota > Metazoa > Chordata > Mammalia > Artiodactyla > Monodontidae > Monodon > Monodon monoceros. The sequence goes on from NW_021703775.1 coordinate 5,590,503, forward strand.
AGACCCCAAAGCTAGTCGCCGTTACCAAGCATAGTTAGAGGGGCTGAGCCCTGGACTCAACGTTAAGAGGATGGGCTGTGAGTAACAACAGACTAGACTGGGGAGGGGCAGCAGCTGCGGAAGCACGAAAACCACCACGGTGCGATCTTTGGAAGTAAAACAAAGAATGAACAAAGAACTGTCAACTGCTGCCCATCAAGTATGACCGAAGGTTTTAGTTCCGTGAAGGTCTTCACTTAGGGCTCTTATAACCAAGCACAAAATGCCTGAAAAACCTGCCCACCCACAATGCCTCACACCCACTCTTCTAATGTCCGCTAACTGTGTGGGCCTTTAAAACACCACCCCTTTCACCTTGTGACTTACTTTCCACCTGCAACTTTTCACCACTTTGTATCTGGATGCTTGTCTAACTTCCCCTACTAAGTAAACTAGGAAGGCAGGCTCTCTGGTTCCCTGTTGAATCCACAGAGCCCAAGACACAGTAAGTGCCTAATATGCTCCCCAAATGAATATACGCACGCCCCTCAAATTAAGGGGTGAGGGGAAGAGAACGTGGTTACCAGCAGCATCTATGCACAAAAAAGGCACGGGACTTTTGACCCAAAAGCCTCGAGACCCCACGTACACGACACTCCTTGGCTCACACACGGTCAACGCCTGGCCGGAAACGCCAGGCCCAACGCGGACGCTGCTGCACACTGAGCTCCCTCACAAAATGGGCCGTCCAGGTACGAGGCTGCCCGAGCAAGCGCAAGAAATTCTGCTCCACGGACTGGCGCCCGAATAGAGTATTCTGCAGTGCAACATGTGCTATCAAAAATACCCCAAACAGTATTCGAGAAGACGTCTGGTCTCCATTATCACTAATAAGCACCATGTGCAGAAAAAAGGGGAAGCCTCGCTAAGCTTGAGAACAGGAAACAACCAAACCCCAGAGACGAAAACCAAGAGCCAGCACGTTCCAAATCGTTCCCAATATCCTTCACCTCACAAATCCACAACCTCCAGGTGTCGCCGGCACGAACACTGCCCTATAACCCCACCGATACGCTCTTTGCTGGCCCCTCCAGCAGCTGCACTGCGGCATTACAGCTTTACCGATGTTACTACGCATCTGTGGAGGTCAGCGAACTAAAGGAAGCCCATCGGAGTGTTCGTATTCCGGGCCGGGCACAGCTTTAGCTAACTGGTTACCTTTACTAAGGCCCAGACACATCGAAAAAGCTTGCTTCCCCTCATATACACATCTTTCACCCTTCAGGCCTGCCAAGGTATAACTGCGAAACAGAGTGAAATGATTTTATCATTACCGTATTTCTCCAAGTTGGCTCTCCCAGCAACCTAATCTTGTCTAGGTATTAACCTCTGAGCATTACGCTTTAACCCCTGTCCACGGAATACAGACGAGCTTTTGAACAAATGCGTAATTTCTAGACCACACAGCATCCAGACGACTAGACTGACCCCAGGGACAACCAGACCGCCATCTCGGGAGCCCCCATCAGCAAGGCATCGACGACCACAGAGGTACTCACACTCCATGGATGCGCTTGTGAATGTTGATGGTGTATTCTCTGGTCACCACCTCGTTGATGGCGGACCGGCCCTTCTTCTTCTCGCCGCCCTTCTTCGCGGGAGCCATCTAAGCCCAGGCAACAAGGAGGCTCAGAGCGAGTGGGACAAACCCAAGCCAAGTCCTCCCTCCCGGCCCGGCCTCACGCAGCCGCCCTCGGAGAGGGTCCGGCCAGGCCCCTGAAGCCCCAGGTCTGGGCAAAGCCAAGCCGGCCACCCCGCGCAGCCCAAGCATCCGCGCCCCTTAGGTGCCCCCGCCCCGGAAACCCCTGCGGCCCGGGTTCCCCTAAGCTTGGCCACTCTCTTTCCCAGTCTCCGGGAGCCCTTAAATGCAGCGCAGATTCCCGTGCCGTCGGAACGCGGGGCCCCGGGCCGGGTCAGGAGAGAGCCCGCTGTCCTAGTCGACACAGTCCGGGGCGAGGATGCCGCCGGATCCCTGCAGCCGGCACCGAGCGCACACACTCACCTTGCTCGTCCGGGGTTAGAAAGGAAGACCGGGAGGGATTGTGGGAGAAGGAAAGCAAGGTCGCAAATACTACTTCCGGGTCACCTCGAGGCGAGTGGAGGGGGCGGGTGAGAGGAGGGAAGAGGCGAGGCTGTGACGTAAGCGGCGCGCGCCGGGAGGGAAAATCTAGCGGGCCTCGGGCGCGGGACCTGGAGCGTCGCGCTCTCTGCGCCTGCTTCCTGCCGCGCGACCCCGCCTCCTGCGTGCGAACGAGTGTGGGAGGGACTTGCGCCTTCGGTCTTACCCTTCAGAGGAAACCGGACCTTGGTACCCAGGTGGAGGAGAGCGTGGCGGAGAGGGAAGTCTCTCTTCTGTTTTTCCCACTCGCTCAGTGGTTCGGCCAGCGGTGTCTGACCCTGTGTTCCCGGCTGGAGGCCCGGAGATGACTGACGCGGCTGCCGCCCTGGAGGGGCTCCGGTCGGGCAGAGCGGGCTCGCTGCCCGGACCGGGGAGCCTCTCGGGGTTGGGTGGGGGGCCGCAGCGGGACCTGGGCTAGGGGCGAGGAGGCGGGCAGAGCAGAGGCCTGCACGAGAAGTGTTTCGAAATCAAAATCGCCAGTTTGTAACTGACTATATGAAGTATCAATTTAGGAGACAGTAGTTGACAAAATCACCTCAGAAAGGGAGAGTAAAATACTATATACAGTCTATTATATTGGAGAAATCAATGTGATTTCATGACCTTAAAGAAATACCTGTTTTTCGCTCTATCACAACAAAATGGCCCAATAACAACAGAAGCAGCACTTTTATCCAACACCTGATGTAAGATACGTACCTTGAGAATGAAAAGGGAGGAACCTGACGCCAGGAGATCGGGTGTGAGTTGACAGACTACAGAGCCAAGTCCCGCGTCCCCAGGCCAAACCCACGGGTTCGCAACTCTGGACCTTCAGTCTGCTGATCAGAAATTGCGTTCTCTTTTGGAGGGGGCGAGGGCATGATAAGATCCTTAAACCTAGGGAGGTGTAAAAACTTTACTGGGTGAGTTATTGAAACCCTAGAACGGTAGGTTAAAACTGGAGCGCTGAGAAGGTGTGAGAATGAGCATGTTGTAAAATACAGACACGTTAAATCTGTGATATTCACATTTTGCAACCAGTTTTGATGTAAAGATATATATATAGAGAGAGAGTTATATTTTGTGGATCCTTTTAGAACTTTTAAGAAAGCTTCTGTGTCAGACTTGAGATTTTAATTCTTACAAGGGTTATTTGTAATGTCTTTTCATAATTGGGGAAATTTGGGGGGTAAATTCCTAAATATTGACTCATTTGTCGTTTAAGTAGCATGTGATTAACAAGGGAGATGTTGACTGTTTAGTGGTTAAAAGAATGCTCTAATCGATACATTTGTGAGATCAGTCAGTTGGACATTAAATGACTTAGTTAGTGGTGACTATCTTTCCACGTACAAAATCCCCTCTGACAGAAAGGAATTTACCAGCATGGAGGATAAAGTTTTTCAGTTTATGTCGATGGGTGGTGGGGTCGTGGCTCCACTGAAAGAGGTGGGGACTTCGGGAGGGGCAGATGGTTTTAAAGGAAGTTGAGTCACATACTGAATTAAATTCAGGACCTTTTAAGTGTGTATAAAGTGGTAACCCAATATTGGAGTATGTATTCTAAGGCCTGTATTATTTCAGTGAATGTGCTGCTGGGTTACCCTGCTTCTCCCATAACTGGACCTTGGCTGCTTAGGGAATAATCCTAAAGGAAATTTTTTTTTCTTTCTGATGAGCTTTTTTTCACCTGGAAAAATAAAGCTGCTTCACAGATACCATAAGGCTGTATATTTCAGCTATTAATCAACCATGTTATGCATACAGAAGTATGCTGTCGTTTGTACTATCGCACATAGGCATTGTATGAAATTCATACGTCTGTGTCCAAAAAGCCACATATGTCATGTCTCTGGAGGATCCAAATTAGTTATTTGTCTAGGTTATTAAGGGATGACTTTAAAACCTTCAGGCTTCACATGAAGAGAGAAACTGAAGCAATTTTCTACCCAACACCCACATTTTACCAGATAATTTTGGCAAGAATCCAACATGTCATGACTTAGAATGATCTCATAGTTGATCAGTTCACCGTGTTGCCTGTATAAACAAAAATTTTAAATTAATTTAATGGACGTTAGTTGCCATTAGAGACAGAAGATACCACATTTTAATCGAGTTAGTTTAAAATATTCTAAAACTTGGTGTATTCCAGAGTTCACATTTCAGTCACTTCTCAAGAGCCGAGACGTTATAGTTTTCCAAATAGAAAGGTCATGGCTTTTCTCGAAACAGAACAGGATTGCAAAACAGTCTTTTAATGAGCAAAATTAAATGAATCAAAAGCTAAGGGATTAAACTTCCCCTGATGTTATGTGGGTTTAAAGAATTATTACCCAATAAGAGTTTTCTGAGTTTATCCAGACTCTGAACATGTGTAAGGTTTAAGCAATACTAAATTAAATTAGTAGCGTGACATACTCCACCCTTTTCTAATGGCTTCCAGCTAGAAAATCCTAGGAAAACAAATATGCTGTTTCCATTAAAAAAGTTGTTCTACTTAGAAGTGCAGATTCTGACAGCCAATTAAAATACAAATTCTTTTACAGAAAAATCAGATCTGTAAACCTTTGAATTTACAAAACAGTTAAATTACAAAATAGGTAATCCAGTGTCACAGAGACTTTTTGTTTTAAAATGAGGGTTTTAAAGAGTCAATGATCCTAATACATGCAAAATATTTAGACTTACCTGTTTTCAGGAATATTGCAGTTGTGTGAATAATAAAACTCCTTTTGATGTACTTACCTGGCAGACTCTGATGCCACTGAAAACTGATCCTGGCCAGAGAGCGGAGAGGAGTTTCCCCTATCTTGCAGGGAAGCAGGTAGAAGCACAGAACTCCAGTGATGGAGCAAGGAAAGGAACTCAGTTCTCTTGGGCCAATGCTTGCAGAAAGGGCTCTGCTGAGCATGGCCATGTCAGTGATTCTCAATCACGGTGTGCCAGGGCACCCTCACTCCAGCGTGCTGAAGCCTCACGGGGATGGGGGGGATTGTCTGCTATTGCTGTATCTCCCCCGTCCACATGACGTGGGCACACATCTCCCACACAGACACACAAACCCTGCGCAAGTGCTAGCAGGCAGAGCCCATGCAACTCCAGCCCAGGTGAGTTTAACTATGGGCTATGCCTGCTTTGGTGGATGACAGCTTGGCCATCTCCGTGGATTACCTGTGTCTCTAAGGTGGAGATGTTTCCAGGAACTTTTTCTGGTTTTGTCACTTTGCTTTGCTGTCATTTCTACAGTGAACTGTTGTTTTCTTCTGGCACAATCTCTCAAATGAAGATCAGGGTCCCGACAGGCTGAAGCGCATGTTGAAGTCAAAAATCCTAAGGTCATCACCCGGCTTACTTGTTGCTGGCTCCCGCCTTTTCCGTATCTTTGATTATCCTTAAAAACATCTTGAAATAAAAAAAAAAAGTTTATTGATGAAAAGATGTATGCGTGCATCTAGAAAAAGGGACAGAAACTGCCTCCAAAGGAAATCATACAAATTTGTTAATTTATTACAAAATGTCCACTCACAGAAATACACAAGAAAACTTTTATCCTCTTATATTTGGGAAAGGAACTGGTGTCTCAGATACAAAATAATTTACACATAATCCATACAATTTTATTTTATATAGAAATAGGTCCTTATTACAACAGCTGTACAATTCACTACACATCATCTTATAATTACATAAAATCTTTTCTTTAGAAACATCTCAACATAAAACATACAAAAAAAGCAAAGTGCATTTTGAAAAGGAAAATCCAATCCTCGGTCTTATCAGGAAAGATATGTAGAAAGATGCAGCATTCTCATTCCAAGGGCCAGCACGTGATGGGGCTTCCTGGGGACCTGCCGCTCCATGGACCCGTCTGGCTGGTAAGACCTTCCCAGTCCTCAAGTCCTCAACGAGAATTCCAGAACGTCAGCTACGAGATTGTGCTTTGCTTTGAGTCCGCCTTCGTGGTTGTAATCGCCAAAGTAAACAGGAAACAGTCCAGTGTTATATTCGGGGGCAAATAAAACACCCCAAACCAAACCAATCCAAACCAAACCCCACCGGAACGGTGTGGGGTGAAAAGCCTTATTCCATTAGGGTCAGGCCGGAGGGTGTGACGCTGCAGCCTGGTGACTGACCACCAGCTTTGCCATCTGATTGGGGGGCTGTTTTTGTTACTGGGGTCTCCAAATGAAGTCATGAGAGGAGACAGTATTTTTAAGAAAGGAAGGTGCCTAAGTTATCTCCTTGTGCAGCTGTGCAAATTAAAACAGAAGCAATCATCTAGAAATAACGAAAAAAATCATCTCTTTATTCTCTCTCTTCAACAAATCCCTGACCCGGTGCTTCTCCAACGCAGAGGAAAGAGAGTCAAGAGAGCGCAGGCCAATGAGCACGTGCGCACGGGCGGCAGCGGTGGGAGTGACCGGCGCGCTCCAGGGGCGGGGGCAGGATGCAGCGAGATGAGCCGTCACTAAGGTGAACTAAGTGATGCACTCCCGTGGGGACCGCGGTCCCTTCCAGGTATGGCTGTAGACTGTGGCCGTAAAGTGCAGGGACAGGGAAACACGGCCAGTGTCCCTGCCCACTTCCACGGGCCGGCCGCTGTGCTCAGACGTTGTCACCATTCGGGAGCTCTGAAACGGATGCGGTGCGCACGAAAGCCAGGGTGTCCTTTAAACTCTTCTCCCCAACTCCCTGGCCATCCCCCCCTCGACCGTCCATTGGTTAAAGCTGATGTGACCCAACTGAGGCGCCAGGGCACTACCGGGGTAGCTGCTGGAGGCCTGAGGACTCAGACAGGCTGCTGAGCCTTCGGGGAGGGCGCGAGGGTGCGGGAGGAGGGTAGCCCAGGGTCCCTGGCTGCTGCGAGTAGGTGGAGAGGCGGAGCGAGTCCTGCTGGTCACTGTGCAAAGAGGTTGGTGCCTGCACCTGGAAAGAAAGGAAATGGCTCTTTCTGCGCTTCAGGGACTCCTCCCCTGAACGGCTGGGGCGGTGATGTGGTCAGAATAAAGACCCTCCTCCCGGCCGGGGCCTGGGGGAGCGCCAGGCTGGGAGAGAGGAAGCTGAGGCTCTGCCAGAAGGGTGCGAATTCTGAAGCCCAGCTCTCTGCCAGCGCTAGGGGTTCCTCCTGGCCCAGCGGCCGGGCCTAGGCTGCCGGGGAACGGTTTCCTGAGCACGTGCTCCACGTCGCCTGTGGGTTTTGGGATGTTGGAACCTGAGACCACACACACATAATGGATGGGGCAGCATCCGAGCCTGCGTGCCGTCTGCCTACTTTCCACCGGTGGCCCCTGATTCCAGAACTACTTCCAGATACTATCACTGGCCGGCACCCACCAGGAAGCATCCTAATTTGTGGCTCAGAACCTTCAACTGGTCAAACGTTAACTCTGGGTCCTTCCATCTCGCCTCCCACGGTCCCCATCCATGAAATCTCCTCCGCCAAGCAATCCAGTCTGCCCTGCTTCCCAAGCCGCCCGGGCATGGCTGCGCCCCCACTCTGGCTCAGGCTGCCTCACCTGCTGGAACACGGTCCCCTCCGCCCCCACTCAGCCGTCCCCCACTTGAAGCATCCCCCCGCCCCCGTCCCTTCTCCACCAGGGCCTCTCCCCGCACCCACCCCCCTTTTTTTGGCCAAGCCGGCAGCATGTCACGCGGGGATCTTAGTCCCCGAGCAGGGGCTGAACCTGTGCCCCGGGCAGTGGCAGCGCGGAGTCGTAACCGCTGGACCGCCAGGCCACCTAGCCACAGCGCTCCACCCACACAGACCCAGGCCTGGGCGCCCTCTGCGATGTCCCCTGTCCCCCTGCGCTCAAGGCCCCTGAGCGCCCTTTGTACCCTGAGCCCTGCCAACACGTCTGTCACTCCCGATGAAGGAATATATGGGCGGCCTCTAACTCGCCCCCAGACAGACGCTCCCTGCCTTCTCACAGCCCATCATTTCCCAGCCCAGATCCCTCGGGGGTCCTGCGGGCTGACGGGACAGGCGAAGCTGCCGTCTTGAGTTGACTCCCACTAGGCCTGGAGTCAGGGAGATTTGAACACTATACCACAGTTGAGCAGCTCTGGAATTCAATTACATTCTAGACCTCAAGGAAGACTCTGCACCGCAGTCACCTTGCTCAGCCCCCTCTGGCTTTGAAGGGGCCCAAGCCGGGGGTGGGGTGCGGTTAGGGGCTGGAGGCCGGGGAGGAGGCCCCACATGACAGGGTCGGGCTGGGGCAGGAAGGGGCACCCGGGCAGGTGCGGGAGGGAAGGCCAGAGCCCCAGCAGACACTTCTGTCCCATCTGAAGCCCCAGCCACTTGCTCTCCCCCTCCTCCTTCCTTCCAGTGTACGTGGCACTTGCTGGAAGTAAGAAGTGACCACAAGGAAACATGCCCCCCATTTTCCTGGACAGCCCCAATTCCATGCAACGTCATCTCATTCATTTAAAGGAAGTTTGATGAATCTTTAAACATGATTTAATTTTATATTTGTATGAGACTCTGCAATGTAAACACACTAACACGTCCAACAAACATAGCGATCAGTGTCTGATCTTTGCTCTAAAAACTCCAGACACCATAATAAAAATTACTTTTAAAAAAACGGACCTTTTTAGCACATAACCACATGAGGCATAAGAGCTGCTTCTAAATTTCTCACACTGTATATACATAGACTTTACCAACTTTGAGCATTATAAACTTTAGAAACTATGAAGATTCAACTATAAATCTGTCTGGGGCTTATTTTGATACTGAGGACCAGAGCCCTACTGAAAGCCCGGGAGGGAGGGCCTGTCAGGCCTGGGCTGGGGGCTCGGCCCTGTCTCCCCCGCCCAGGTGCAGCCCGGCCCCACCTGCAGGAAGCACGGAGGCTGCTGCTGGGTCTGCGCGGGCTTCAGGGGCGACGGCTGGGAGGTGGGGAAGTGGGGGTGGAGCCCCATCAACAGGACAGGGGTCGAGGCGCTGCTGGTGGTGGTGTGCACATCTGGGTTTGGACACGCGGCCTGGCTCTGTGGATACCTGTTTGGTGACACGTAAGAAAGACCTTTAAAAAAAAAAGCTATTGACATGACACCAAGAACACGGGCAACAAGAGGAAAAAGAGACAGACTGCACTTCTTCACAAAGACCTGTGTGCGTCACTCTATCCATGCAGGGAAAAGGCTGCTGGAAAATCCTTTGCAAATCATATATCTAATAAGAGATTGACATCCAAGCTATAAATACAATTCCTACAACTCAGCCATCACAACAAATGCAAACAACCTGATTAAAAAATGGGCAAAGGGCTTGAACAGACATCGCTGTAAAGAAAAGCTACAAACGGCCAATAAGCACGTGAAGAGATGTTCAATACCATTCGTCATTAGGGAAATGGAAATCAAAACCACAATGAGACACCACCTCACACCCATTAAAATGCTATTAGGAGAAAAACCAGAACATAACAGTGTTGGCAAGGATGTGGAGAAACTGGAACCCTTTTGCACTGTTGGTGGGAGTGTAAAATGGTACAGCTGCTGTGCAAAACAGTACGAAGTTTCCTCAAAAAGTTAAACTTAGCATTACCATCTGATCCAGCAATTCCACTTCTGGGTATATGCCCCCCAAAAGTGAAAGTAGGGACTAAAACAGGTATTTGTACATGCATGATCATAGCAGCATTTTTTACAATAACCAAAAAGTGGAAGCAACCCAAGTGTCTGTCGATGGATGACGGATAAACAAAACGTGGTCTATACAGACAGTGGGACTATTATTCAGCCTTAGAAAGGAAGGAAGTTCTGTCACATGCTACGACATGGGTGAGCCTCGAGGACATTATACTGAAATAAACCCATCACAAAATACAAATACTGAAAAAAAAATACAAATACTGTACGATTCCACTTAGATGAGGTACCTAGAGGAGACAAATTCATAGAGACAGAAGGCAGAAGGGCGGTTGCCAGGCGCTGGGGCAAGAGCAAGTAGGGAATTAGGGTTTAATGGGGACAGAGTTTCAGTCTGAGATGATGAAAACGTTCTGAGGACGCACAGTGGTTGTACAACAATGTGCATGTACTTAATGCCACTGACCTGTACACTCGAAAACAGATAAAATGGTCAATTTCATGTTATGAAGAATATACATCTTTTTTTTTTTTTTTAAAGAAAGAGCAGTTAATGAAAACGGTCCAATAACAAGGGGAAGGCTGTTTGGGAACGCTCTGGAGGGGCCCAGACCAAGAACAGACATTTAAAGACACTTCAGAGAAGTCCATTTAGCATTATATTTTTAGAAATGTTCTATCTCTGTATGGGTCATTTAGTAACAGGCATTGGGGATTCCAAAATTCCCCTGAAGGGGCCTCTGTGTGTGGCAGGCAGACCCTGACCCGCCCTAGAAGATGGAGTGTTAGGTCATGTCTGGAAGAGAAGGTGGGGAAGGTGGGGACAGTATAAATAATTGGGTTGACCGAAAATGGCAGCTTTCCTCTAGAGTTCCCAGAGGAAAGAATTTCCAGTTTTGCCTAGTTCACTGCATTTTAGGCATCTCTGGACAGCGACGTTTTTGTTTCCACTGACTTGGATCACTCGGAGAGACCAGAAACCAAACCCAACATTCCCCGCACCCCCTGCCTGATTGAGAGCATCGTCAGAGAATCTGAAGGTGGTTTCCCCGCAGTGCCCAGCCCCTGCCCGCCTCTACCATCATAGGGTTTTCTCGGATGTAGGTACAGGCCCCAACCCTCAGAAGACGCAGTAACCATCCGATGTTACTATTATTACTGGCTGAAGGAGGACACAGGAGGAAGGAAGCGGAGGGGATGGCTGCAAGGCCCCCGCACGGGCGTCATCAGCCAGCACTGTCCCCGTGAACTTCTGACACAAATTAAACCAGTGTTGTATAGGACAATGGTGTCTGCTTCATCTCCAAGGGCTAGAAACTATTTTCCAGTAGCTTTTCAAGTATTCCCTCTGTCTTCAGTAACCTCTGTCCCTAATAATTCAACGGCCAAGCAAAGCTGCTTCTTCGGGTCCCGAGGGTTGCAAGCAAAGAGCCCGGGGGAGAAGAGAGAGGGAGAAGCGTGCGTGTCTGGGAGGGCAGGAGAGTCCCACATCTGCAGGGGGTTCCAGTCCCCAGCACGGCACCAGAACCACAGAGCAGGCGAGCTGGGTGTGCCCGTGGAATTCGCCAGCACCTGCAGGTCAGCTGGGGCTGCGGGAGTGCCCTCGGGAAGGCGGGGAAGGCTCCATTTACCTGGGATGTTACCACTTAGACCTGCAAAGATCGGAAGGTGGTGACGAACTTGACGTATAACTAATAGTTTCCTTTGGGTCCTGTTCTCGGCATGGGATGCCGACACAGTTTTCTCTCCCGCCATGGGGAATGGAGAAAGAATAGCCGAGAAGAGTCCTTTCGAAGGGTGTTGGCACACCTGGACCCTGCCTGTAGTGCCAGACTCACAAGGGGTGCAGCTGGTCCAGGCAGGTGAAACCCTGGCAGCCTGAGACCGCTCGGGGCGGCTCTTCCTCCCTCCGCCCCCGGGCCACCTACCTGACTTGCCGTCCAGGCCTGCCGACCTCTGAGGGCCGCCTCGCGTCGCAGGGCCCGGGCATCATGGGCTGGATGGGCTGACTCAGCAACAGCCTTCGAGCAGAGGGAGAGAAACGGGCAGCTTCGATCAGCGCCCACGCTGCAGGCCCACCGGCTGACCCAGCGCCTGCCCAGCCTGCCTGCGCCCTTTCTGGCTGACCCGGATCCCCACTGGGCCTGCGCCGTCCTCAGAGGATCCTTGAGGCAGCAGGTCACCTCTTCTGGCCATCAAGACCCTCGCCCTGTCCTGCCGCTCCCTGAGCTGAGACCAGAAACGAACGGTATAAAACTACGTCTCGGTTATCTTTCCAACAAGGACAATGTCCGCACCTGAGCTGCCGATCGTGGCTGAAGTCCGGGCTGGGCTGGCCCTGGCTGGCCTCCTGGGAGGCGGAAGCAGGCGTGGTCAGGCTCAGAGCCGGCGGGAGCACAGCAGAGGTGCTGCTGAACTGGGGCGTCAGGCTGTTCCCCTGCATCACCTGCGGGCTTCTCAGTGGCTTTGGACCCTGGAGCAGCCATTGCCGTGAGAAAGGTAAACCTTCAAGTCAACTCAGGTATCACCTCCCCAGAACCTCTGTCTTTTACCCACTTTGGCCTTTGCACTCGCTTAGGACCCAATGAGTATTGACTGAGCTGTTGTGAACTTGTCTTTCCCGTTGGACTGTAAGCATCTCAAGGATTCTTTAAATCCTCTGGGGCAAGGACAGTGCCGGGCTTGCGGCAGACAAGCAACCAACATGCATTGAACGGAACTAGGAACTACCTTCTGCTTCATAGATTCCACTCCCGACTCATGGATCTCCTTGCTGACTCTCTAAATCACCAGGCCCACCCCTGCCCCAGGGCCTTTGCACTTCCTCTACGTGGAATGCTCTTCTTCTTGGTACCAGTATGCCTCCTTCTCTCACAGGCTCAGTTCTTCACTCGCATATTACCTTCTCAGTGAACCTCCAGCCCCTCGCCCACCTTCCCCAGCCGTCTCACATCACTAATTGTCACACTGTTAATTGTCACTTGTTTGTTTCTCTCTCCCCACTTGGATCAGAGATTTTTTTCCTTTTCTCTTTTTTGTTCACTGCCGCCCCTCAGTGCTCAGGACTTAGTGCCTGGCACGCATTTGTTGAGTGAAATTGTAAATGAATGAGGGAATGAGCTTGCATGTGCTTTTGCTTTTTGGGCTTTCCACTCTGTTTCACTGACACGATTAATATGATGGTACCGCCATATTCTCAGAGCTTTTACAAAATCTTGGAACGTGGTGTAAATCCTACCTCAGTTTTTTTCTTCTCCAGAATGTTCTTGGCTAGTCTCACCCATTAATTTTCCTGTTAACCTTTAGAACCAAAAGGCTGCATTTTAAAGTAAAACCCTTAAATCTGGGTGAAGATGGAGACACTCTCTTATACATAGACTTCTCCATATTTTATTGTACATCAATGTTTATGTCCCAGAACTCCTGCTAGACTAGAAACTCCTTGGGGTCAAGGACAGCTCTCATTTATCTTTGTTCCCCTGGGAGCCCAGCAGATGTCACTGAATCCATGTGAATATAAGAGGCTTCAGGAGAGGTTGTATCCCACCTTCCAAGCTGTGATCATCTGGAAACAAGGGCTCAGAACTTCTCAATTCCATTGGATTCAGTGCCATTGACTGATGGGTGACCCTGTCAGACTGCAAGGTCACTGGGGGCTTGTAGTAAGTGGTAATGGCTGTGAGGATGGGGCTCAACAGGGAATCTGGGGGACCGGGAGAAGCTTGGTGGCCCTGGGGAAAGGGATGACGAACAGAAGTGGATAACTGTGCTCTCACACTGATAATGGCTAAAACCAGCAGTCGGTGATGGGCACCAAGGACATGCATGTGGGGACATGTGGCTTTCAGCGTGCATGTCTGGGATGGCTATAACCACCTCCAGCCCAGCTCAGGATCAGAGCTGAAAGTTTCAGCTGCATGATCCCTCTTTTCTTTTCTTTTTTTCCCTAATAAAGTTGTTCCTTTTATTTATTTATTCCCCCTGCACCGCACGGCTTGCGGGATCTTAGTTCCCCGACCAGGGATCGAACCTGCACCCTCGGCAGTGAAAGCGCAAAAGCGTGGAGTACTAACCACTGGACTGCCAGGGAATTCCCTGCGTGATACCTTTAAGGTATTTGAATATACTGATAAAACAGAGAAGGAAACCAATGGAACTTGGGGCTTCAAAGTGACAAAATAAAGAAAACAAATGGAACTTGGGGCTTCAAAGTGACAAAATAAAGAAAACAAACCCCCCCCCGCCATCATCATCCAGCTCCGGTCACAGGGGAGGCAGGTTCCTGGCCTGCTGGTGGCAAGGACTGAGTCTGGAGACGAGCATGTTTACCTGGATTGATATCACACTCGAGTCTCTGAGCAGGTGCTGGCTTGTGACCTGGGCAGAGGCCACCTGCCCCAGAAGCTGAGGGCTGGCCACGAGCTGGGGCTGGGGGCCTGGGCCTGATCTCTGCTGGAGCTGCTGCTGAGCCCCGGGCCGCTGGGCACTGCTGAAGCTCAGGGATACGTCTGGCTGCTGCAGAAACATCTGGAAGCAGAAGCAAAATGCTTTTTAGGCTGGGATCACAGTGCCTTCACAGGCCTGCACCTTCTTTGTATGGCCTGTCCCTGGCAAGATGGCAGCTTTCTTGCTTTCTCTGGCCTGCCTGGGGAGGTTCACCCACTGGACTGAGTGCCTGCGATGCCACCAGAAGAGTGCACAGCCCGGAGAGGGGAAGTGGGTCAGACGGATGCTGACCCTGCCCTCAAGAAGGTTCCAGTTGAGCGACTGGGGTTCTAACAGTGTGAAAGATGCTGAGACCCAGGTATGTCATTTGATATGCTTGTTTAGTCTGGGTTGGCTTATCCATTTCTTATTAGAAGGAATAACATCTTGTGAATGGAGGGAATGATGCAATCACAGTGGCAGAGGGTTGGCTGACCAGTGGTGTGGGGTGCATCGTCCTGGCAGTAGGACCTGTGCCTGGTCTTGAACCTCTGACCGTGACCATGGTCTGTACCCATCCTGCGATTAGCATCTTCCACCCCAGCTTCCAGCTGAGAGGGCAGATCTGCTCTGGTTAATTAGTTGCCTCTGCATTCCCAGGAAAGCAAATAAATCCAAAGGGTGACATAACATCAAGTCCATGTACTTTAAAATGATGTTTAAGAATACGTTTTGGGGCTTCCCTGGTGGCGCAGTGGTTGAGAGCCCGCCTGCCGATGCAGGGGAACGCGGATTCGTGCCCCGGTCCGGGAAGATCCCACATGCCGCGGAGCGGCTGGGCCCGTGAGCCATGGCCGTTGAGCCTGCGCGTCCGGAGCCTGTGCTCCGCAACGGGAGAGGCCACAACAGTGAGAGGCCCGCGTACCGCAAAAAAAAAAAAGAACACGTTTTACAATCACCATGATAATCTCTATATGTTACCTAAGATGTCTCAGACATTCAATAGGCTGCAGTATAGCAGCCTGGTTGTTTTAATGGAAAAGGTTTAAGAGAATTTGATGAAGTTTATAAAGAGTGTTTAAGTGGTTCTGAGAACCTCGATCCACCTCGTTTATAAGTTTGGTGTATTCAATTTAAAAGAATTCCTTAACTGCCCAGAAAGATTTTACTTCTTAGGTTTATAAGTCTGCCTTGTTAGGTACACGAAATGTTCGAAAGGTTCAGATATATTAAATTTGGAAGTTAATGGCTTTGGTAGAGAATGTTGACTATTTACCATTTGTTAAATTTATAAACTGATTGAATGTGAACAAACACAAGTAAAAGCATTGCTATTTTCAGCCAAATCAGTAGATTTGGAAATAAAATATAATCTATGAATTGACGCTAAAGGCTTAAGAAAAACAACTTCAGTAATTTCAATAATAATTTAAACCTAAGACCTGTAGCTAGCTCTTTTAACAAAAGCTCCTCTTGGGCATTAAAAACTGGTATTATCTGTATCAGATCTTTTTTTTTTTTACATCTTTATTGGAGTGTAATTGCTTTACAATGGTGTGCTAGTTTCTGCTTCATTACAAAGTGAATCAGCTGTACATATACATATATCTCCATATCTCCTCCCTCTTGCGTCTCCCTCCCACCCTCCCTATCCCACCCCTCTAGGTGGTCACAAAGCACCGAGCTGATCTACCTGTGCTATGCGGCTGCTTCCCACGAGCTATCTACCTTACGTTTGGTAGTGTATATATGTCCATGCCACTCTCTCGCTTTGTCTGTATCAGATTCTTGACAAGCAGTGTTGCACTCCATTTTAGGCCCTTAGCTTTGACGGCTAAGGCTCTCTCCTTCAACCCCGATTCCTGTACTCAGTGTAGCATAACCTCATACCCAGTATGGAACTGACATGCCGACATTTCCTGAGCGACAGAGGGGTTTTGGAACAACAGATGTGAAATCACGCCAGGCAGACACTTAGTTCAAGCACCCGCTCCGTAGGGGGTGTCAAGTCATCTCCCAGAGACCCGAGCGAGGTTCCCGTCTAGTGCCCTTCCTGCCACACCCCCAGGTCTCCCTACTTTCCTTCATACCCCACCCCCACCAGAAAAGCCTGCAGTTTCGAATGAGGGCTCTTTGTCACTTTAGAAGTGAAGAAGAATGTTCTGGGTCTTCATCCTCTCAGATTCAACACCCAAACCTTTAGGATTAGTGCTTCACGCAATCTCAACGACCTGGCTTGTTTAGAGCACGCAGGGCAATTTACACTTCAGCAAAAACCCAATATTCAAACGAAATAACATGCATTTTTCTGGTGGGATACAATTTACCATCTAATTAGAGTTCAAATAAATGCAACCTTTATGCATGACAGGCAGTATAATCTAGCTTAAACCGGACAGACTTTAGTTCAAATTCCAACCCCACTATGTACTAGTGGTATGACCTTGGGCCCTTTTCAAAACTTTTCAAAGTCACTGTTAGTTTCCTCACTAATACAACAGTGACATTAACAGCACATACCTCATAAAGATTAAATGGGATTTATGCTGAGGCATAGTACTAAGTGCTCAATAAACGTTAGCTAATAACAATAACACTAAAATAGAAAAGGAGCTCCTTTGCCTCTCTGGGCATATAAAAACTATCTGAGGAATGAACAGAGCAAATAAATGAATCAACAAATAGATTAAGCTTTTGCTCAAAGAAGGGAAACTGTTTATGCTTGCGTTATGGCAGGGATCGCTTGGTCTGCTACTCTGTCCCACTGATGTATGCTCTCTGAGGGCAGAAACC
Organism: Monodon monoceros; assembly: GCF_005190385.1. NCBI lineage: Eukaryota > Metazoa > Chordata > Mammalia > Artiodactyla > Monodontidae > Monodon > Monodon monoceros. The sequence continues at coordinate 5,607,463 of NW_021703775.1, forward strand.
CTGTCCTGTGTGTCTCTGTATCCCCCCAGTACCTAATCAAGGGCCTGGTACATACTGGGTGTCTGCCAGATGGGTGGATGGATGGATGGAAGGATGGAGGCGTGGGGGTGTGTGTGGGTGTATGGGTGTGTGGATGGATGGATGGATGGATGGATGGATGGATGGTGAATGAATAGAGGGATGGAAGGAAAGGTGGAAGGATGGACTAAAGAACCAAAGACCATTGTCACAGGTTGTCTTTCTCGGTATTTCTTTCAACCGCCAGTAGAGGGCGCGAATGCTCTCTCAAAAATAAATTAAGAAGCGGCCTCCCACGGACGCAAGGGGTGACAACTTTTCAACAGAACAGCAATCTATGTAGCGCCCTTCATGACGCCATCTAGGTGCAAACACAACACCCTGAGAACCTCTCCCTCATAACCCAATCTTTTTTGGAAAAAAAATCATACTTAGCAAGCATCTCAGGCACACATAGTATAGTCTCAATGAAAGCTCCGAGCCAATGGACTAGGTACGAAAGTCCGCTGAACTTGGGATAAAGGACTTGGGGGGGGGAGGCGCAAGGGGGATTGCTACTGGGTACACATTCCTGCCTCTGCTTTAGCGACAATAAAGGAGAATTTATAGCTTAAGAAGATGGCTTCTTAACTAGGCTCTGGGGTCAGTTTTATAGAAAGCACGAGAAAAACTGTTCCCTAATTCAAGTGGAAAAAGTCATTTGAGGAAAAAAATACTTCTCATTTTCCAGAACAAACCAATCCTACACTCACATATGGTTTGTCATTGTTCTTATATGCTTAGCTTTACAAATACTTATTATTACGAAACATTTCAGAAGTACAGAAAATAGATATTGTATAATGAAGTCCCATGTAGCATCACTAGGCTTCAGCAATTATCAACGTTTTGCTCTTATTTAATCTATCCCCCCACTTTTCTCGGGGGGAGGAGTGGAGTAACTTTTACTTGCTTATCCTTTATGCTTGACTCACGTATTTTTTTTTTAAACGTTACATTTTGGCTAAACATTTCAGAACGTATTTCTTTAAATCCTTAGACTTGCAAAAATACATGAAGAAAGAGTCCTTGAGGAATCGTTCTCTGGTTTGACTATCTGTGGATTTCCAAGTTCATTGGAAAATTCCACTGCAAAGATAAGGTCACAGGGAAGAAACCAGGAGAGGTACACGCAGGAGGCTTGGTTTCCACGTCATCCCTTACAAAGCTCAGGTGCTAGACGTTGGGGGTCAACAAAATGCACCATCAGGACAAAGAAAAGCAATAACCCTTCATGTCAAAGAGTGAAAGAGATAGCCTTGTGTCCCGGTTATTTAAGAGTTCAGCTTTAAAGTTGAAAACAGAAAAGTCCAGGCTGTGAGGCGGCTGTTTATCCGCCTACCTTGCTTTTAGCAGCTTCTAGCTCAAGGCCCCCTCCCTGTTAGTGTAAAAATTCCATTCAAGTAACTGGAGTCAGGAGTTCTAGCCATCGGATCCTGGATCAGTGAGAAAATAAGACTGCTGGGAACGAATAAGTAAAAAGGGACTGACACCTTGATGACTCCATGCGTTTTCACCTAAGTGCTGCAGTCTTGTCCCTAGGCAGTTTGGGGGAGTCGCTGAGGAGGTGGGTGGGGTGAAGGGCTGTGGGCCGGGAGCAGGGCTGTGGGCGGGGCTTGGTGCCCAGGGCTCTGCGCAAACGCACCTGACTGGGCTCCCCTGCCTTGGGGAGGGGAGGGGCCCTGCTGGACAGAGAAGGCTGCTTGGGGTCCCTGAGCTTCTGGAGAGCCCGCCAGGAGCGCCTGTGGGGGCCCAGGGAGGCAGGATGGCCGGCTGTAGGCGTCTCCAGGCCGCCTAACACCTCTGCACTATCCTGCGTTCATCTCCGCTCAGGGCTGCGCCCATTGGGGTGTTATTGTGTCCACACGCAGGGCCGTGTGGATGCTGGGGCAGGGGGCAGCAGGGCCAGTGCTCCAGCCGTTTCCCCCAGGGGTGTCTTCTTCTTCCTTCTGTCTCTCCAAGTGGCTGCCAACGCTTACCTCTCTCAGGGCAGACTCCAAGGTTGCCTACATTTACAACCAAGGGCATGCACTTGGGAAGAAAAATAGTCCTGGACTAATTTAAGTGAAAATAATTAATCCTTGAAAGAGATCCAATATATAAAGTTTTTCCTCCAGAAAGAATCTCTCGAAAGGCTTCAAAGATGTGACACCTGGGGTGGGGGTGGGGTCACAGTTAAAAGCAGCTGTTGTCAGAGCATGCAGAATGATGCCCCAATCGCTATGCTGCCATGGGGTGGCCCGGGGGTGCCAGGGTGCTGGCCTCCAGCTCCCAGCTCCTTTGCCGCTCCCTGCAGGGTGCAGGGTGCACAGCACAGATCATTTCCCATATCTCCCTGCATTCATGCTTTGGATGAGAGGGAAGAGCAGACCTGCTTCCATCTCTCTGTCGGCAGCCTGTGCTGGGTGTTCAGAAAGTAGTTACACATGTGCTGGGAGTTAAAAACCCCATAGGAGGGAGGCCAGAGTCAGGGCAGGGCGAGCAACCACCAAACACGTGAAAGAAAGTGCATGTGATGCACTTTCAGAGTGAGGAGTGAGTGAAGAGGATGTCATGTGAATTTCAGGTTTGGCCTGGAGCTGGGGATGGAGGAGGTGGGATTCATTCCTCGCACTTCATTGGTGGAGGTTTCAATTTGTTTAGGAGGCAGAGCTCAGTAAGGCAGCACAGGGGACTTTGGAGGAAGTCCTGCCTGCCCCTGCCAAGGGTGGATGAGGACACATCACAGAGCGGGGGTGAGGACAGAGCTCAGCGCACCACCGGCCCAGGAAGGGGCATCACCTGGACGCTGGAGTCCTGGACCAGGCAGAGCTGCTCCTGGATCTTGTGGAGCTCTTCCTGCTGCCACCGGATGTTGGCTTGCAGGATCCTCGTCCTCTGCTCCAGCTGGTCTTTGATGGTCTGGAACATGCTGAGCTGTGCTGAAAACTTGAAGGCGGGGTCAAAACACAGAACCCGATGAAAGAGTTATTTCAGCTTTGCAGACAGATGTTGCTGCTGATCTGAGCGGCCCTGCACACTTTCACTTCTGGTCCTTTACCCACCCTTTGCAGCATCCCTGACCCACTGCTGCAATGAGTGACCCACCTGAGGAGCTCGCCAGGGAGCAGGGGTTCTGGCTGAGGGCTGGGTGGCCCAGGGCCCCCTGCCCACCCCACCCCCAACCCCCCGTGAGCTTTTCTTAGGCCCATGGGAACCTGCAGGTCTCATTTATTGCACTGGAGTCTGGGAGGGCCACAGAATCGGGACATGATTTTGTAAGCAGTGCAGTGCTTACAAACTCATATTCTAAATTCGGTTAGACGGACACATGGTTTTGGAGAGGAATGTCGAAAGCAGGGCATGAGAATGTGCAACATCATGGATGGACTTGGAGGGCATTATGCTAAGTGAAGTAAGTCAGTATTAGAGTCAGTTAGAGAAAGACAAATACTGTATGAGATCATTTATATGTGCAACCTAAAAAATGAAACAAACTAGTGATTACAGCAAAAAGGCAACAGACTCAGATACAGGGAACAAACTAGTGGTTACCAGTGGGGAGAGGGAGGAGGGGAGGGGCAAGACAGGAGTAGAGGATTAAGTGGTATAAGCTATCATAGTATAAAATAAAATAAGCTACAACGATATATTGTACAGCAAAGGCAATATAGCCAATATTTTATAATAACTATAAATAGAGTGTAACCTTTAAAAATTGTGAATCACTGTGTTGTACACCTGTAACTTATACAATATTGTTCAGCAACTATATCTCAAAAAAAAGAAAAGCAAGGCATCAGAGAGCCCCCTTCCCTTTTATCTCTCGTCTAGGGCATGACGATTTGCATGTGACAGCTTCACGTGCAATTTTGGATCCTATCATTATCCTACAACTGATGCTGGAGAGCAGGGCTCTTCTGGAACAATTCACAAACAAGCTTGGAGTTTGCGGGATCCTAGTTCCCTGACCAGGGCTTGAACCTGTGCCCCACTGCAGTGGAAGCATGGAGCCCCAACCACTGGACGGCCAGGGAATTCCCAAGCTTGGATTTGATGGTACTCTAAACTCTCCTGGGGCCATGGAAGCCTCATCGCCCTCCCTCACTTCCCCAGGCTCACTTGCAGGCTGCCCCTGCACTTCTTGGAAATCTGTGTGAAAAAGAGCTAAGGAGACAAACAGTACAATCGCCTTCTGCGCACCCCGGGGGTACCGCTGGTGGAGGTGACTGTGCACGAGCACTGACGTCTGCTGTGTGCAAGAGCCCAAGAGTCCCCTTCCTCCTGCCTCGTGACTCCTTCCTGGGATGGAGGCTGGCTTTAGGAAGATTTCCCAGGTGATCTCTGCCCTGTGTCACCTGTCTGCCTTGACACAAGGTTCTTTCCTTGCAGGAAATGTGGAGGGGGGAGGTCATGAGATGGGAGGTGAAGCTGAGGCTCCCTGGTCTGCCCGCCCTGCTCTGGGCAATCTGGGGCTGTCGGTGACTCCTGCTTATTGAGGAGAGTGAGTTTGCTGCGCTGGGGCTTCTGTTCTTTATTTTGTCCCCCGCCACCACCCCCCCCCTTTTTTTTTTTTTTTTTGTTTTACAGTGACTTAATCTGCATTCCCTCAATCTCTATCTCCAACAACCTCCTGAGTCTGTTTCTTGCCCGTTGTCTTTTGCAAACACCTCCAGAGATTGTCTCTTTTCTTTTGCCCTTTGCCCTCCCATCCATGGAAACGCAGGGAGCCTGGGAGAGGTTAGAATACAGGCAGGATAAACCGGAGGACGGAATCACACTGACGGCAGTTTTGGAGCAGCAGAATAAGAAGAAAAAGAACCAGGAAGAATAATAGTGGCAGGTGCCACGACTTGTGGAGACCTACCCTTGCCAGGCCAGCAAAGCAGGACCCTGTACCTCCTTGCAACACGCCCACGCCACGCAGAGAGGTTGTGAGTGGCTCCAGGTCCACAGCAAGGTGGGGGGTGGCCGCAGTGTGAACCCAGAGTCTCAGGAGGTGGGAGAGGCCAAGAGACTTTGCCAATGACAGCTCCCCACGCCCCAATTCCACCCCAATCAGAGCGGCTTTGACCTCAGACTTCACTGAAAAATCCTGCTGCTGAACATGGGCTTAAAAATACCTACACCAGAGACTGTATCACAGAAGTCTCAGTCAGAATCTCACTCATCAAAGCACCAGCTGGGGGGCTTCCCTGGTGGCGCAGTGGTTGAGAGTCCGCCTGCCGATGCAGGGGACACGGGTTCGTGCCCCAGTCTGGGAAGATCCCACGTGCCGCGGAGCGGCTGGGCCCGTGAGCCATGGCCGCTGAGCCTGCGTGTCCGGAGCCTGTGCTCCGCAATGGGAGAGGCCGCAACAGTGAGAGGCCCGCGTACCGCAAAAAAAAAAAAAAAAAAAAAGCACCAGCTGGGATTTTGAAAGAGAATTTGACTGAGAAAGAAAAGCTGTATCAGGTATTCAATTAAAAAAACAAAAGACAAAAGCATCTGTGCTGGGTTCTACAAAGTCTGCAGACAGTTCAGGCTACGAAGTCCACACCCAGGGGTAGATGGCTCCCAAGGGAAACAGTGAGGGGGCCGGTGGTCGGCAAGGTGGCAGCACCGAGCTTGAGTGTTAGTTACTCTATTTATTTATTCTTATTTTCCCAAGGCGTTCCAGGACACCCAAGCATGAGTCTCTTGTTATATTCTTGATTGTGGCCTTTTTGATAAAGAGATCTCCCCTAACTTAGAGACACATTAGCAACTCACTATGAAGCAAAACCATCGCTTAGCCAGATAACCGTTTCCCAGATTGTGGATTTTTCTTTTTCCCCTTTCCCTCGATAGGGTACCACAGTGATAACATCAGTGAGGGGAAAGAGAGAAAATTGTAGAATCTCGTTATTTCACGTGAGTAGGTATGAGAACTATCTGATTTGAAAGGCCAGCATCACACAAGAACGTCTTAAAGAGTACGGTTACTGGTCATTGCAGCACTATATACAATAGCCAGGACGTGGAAGCAACCTTAATGTCCATCAACAGAGGAATGGATAAAGAAGGTGTGCTACGTATATACAATGGAATATTAGCCATAAAAAGAAACGAAATTGAGTTATTTGTAGTGAGGTGGATGGACCTAGAGTCTGTCATACAGAGTGAAGTAAGTCAGAAAGACAAATATCATACACTAACGCATATATGTGAATCTAAAAATTGGTATAGATGATCTTACTTGCAAAGCAGTAATAGACACAGACATAGAGCACAAACGAATGGATACCAAGGGGGAAGGGGGGTGTGGGATGAATTGGGAGATGGGGATTGACATATATACACATATATATGTGTGTGTGTGTGTATATATATATACACATATATATTGACAAATATACACATATATTGGTACTATGTATAAAATAGAGTACTAATGAGAACCTACTGTATGGCACGGGGAACTCTACTCAATGCTCTGCGGTGACTTAAATGGGAAGGAAATCCACAAAAAGAGGGGATATATGGATACATATAGCTGATTCGCTTTGCTGTACAGCAGAAACTAACGCAACATTGTAAAGCAATTATACTCCAATAAAAAAACATGGTTATTATTAAGTATAACCTGCCTAAGAGACTAAGAACTGTTACTGTTAATTAAAATGAAGATCAATATATGAAAAACTAGAATTCCAAAGGGGCCTTTATCACACCATGACTTATTACAATGCAAGACCCACAAGATGAAGGAATTCTCATTTCATGGGCCTTTGGACTGAAGAAGTTACTCATTTCATACCAAATGTGCCTTGGAAATTTGAAGAGAAAAAAAATTCTTCTTTTTTTTTTCCTAATGAGGATGAATATAGATCATTTGCATTAGTCGACTCTGGCTGGGTAGGTTTTATATCCTTACTTAAGCCTAACTCTGGCAAGGAGCACGTGCTAGCAGCATGTGTCTTTCTTATTCCAGGAAAACATGTGAGGCCCCTGTTCGTGGGAAGGATGTATGTTCTGAAAGAGTTTTCACCAGTGGTGACGGATTTGCACCAAGACAGACGTCCACACTTTGGCAAGTGTGTGGCCAGGGACACATCTTGGTGAACTGCCCCCCTGGGACCCCCTTGTGGCCAGAAAGGGGGCAGAGCTCAATATCTCATAAAGGAATGGAAATCAGAGGTCTGACCGGTCAGCTCAACTGCCCTTGGACTTCCGTAGACAGAATATTTTCTTACTGGTTCTATAAAAACACATGCCCTGCCGTGGCTGTTTCTCTGGTTTGTTTTTTTTTTTGCGGTACGCGGGCCTCTCACTGTTGTGGCCTCTCCCGTTGCGGAGCACAGGCTCCGGACGCGCAGGCTCAGCGGCCATGGCTCACGGGCCCAGCCGCTCCGCGGCAGGTGGGATCTTCCTGGACCGGGGCACGAACCCGTGTCCCCTGCATCGGCAGGCGGGCTCTCAACCACTGCGCCACCAGGGAAGCCCGGTTTCTCTGTTTATATGCCCATCTTGCCCTTGAACTCCAAGTCCAAAAGCGAGGGCTGTGCCACAAGCATCTTTGCGTCCTTCATACTCACTTCCTGACTCACCCAAACAGTAACTCGCTGAATGTTGTCGCAACATAGAAGGAATTACTCAGCCAAGCCCTGATCCTTATTTTAAAAATGTGGTATTTATAATACTGGACTCAGAGCTTTTAAACCCTTGCAAAGTCTTCCTGTAACATTTGGCTTCCTTCAGACCTTTTCTAAAATATCGTGACCAATTAGGAGTCGTGAAAAATGAGAGGAACACGGAAAAATGGCGGAGAGATGAAGAAAGATCGCTAAAAGGATTGAGAAACAGACGCCAGAGAAGATCAGTGGGAGGACGGATGGAGATGAGGCCGGGGGAGGGGCAGCGTCCACAGCTCCACACGCCCCACCTGCACGTGGGGAGAAACAGTCCCATCTGGGGGGCCTTGGTGTGGTGCCTGTAGGTCAGCACCAGTGCACCCACACCCTCCAGAGGACCCCAGCATCCTGTCTCGGGGAAGTGCCACCCCGGGTTTCCCCTGCCCTGAGTCCCAGACTCACCTGTGTCACGGGGGCAGGTGGGCTTTGCAAGATGGTCTGAGGCAGGAGCTGCTGTGTGATGTCACAGGACGCCGGGGCGGGCAGGGGAGCCTGGGGAAAGGAGAGGGGCCTTGCTGTCAAATGCAGCTTCTGGGCCGCTACAGAAAGGGCCGGGTGCTGTCCCTCAGCCAGCTGGGTTCTCTGGCCTCAAGGAGGCCCTTCTGCCCTAGAGTGGACGGCTTACTTCTGGAAGGCATATGTTCCCCGGGAAAGGGGGGGTCGCAGGTTGCTGCCCTTGCAGGGCACGGAGTCAGCGGTGACACGCGGTTGGTGAAGGGTGGGGGGCACTGGGGGCACTCGGGCCCGATGCCTTCCATCACGGTGTGCTCTGCAGAGCTGCTGCCACCGGCCGGAGCTGGGCATCTCCACCCCACCCTGCCTCGCCTCCTTTTCTAGGCTCCGTTCTTGGCAGATTTGGTCGCTCTTTTCCCAGATCAATACTTTCTTAGCGGTGTCGTCCAGCAGAAAGACAACACCTTGGCCTTCCTGCTCAACACTAATGCAGATGGACAGGGCCCTGCACGGCTCTACCCACTGACCCACCCGGGCAGTGAATGTGGCTGCAGTTTCGCCAGACTCTGCCTGCAATCTGGTGGAGAGAGTCCTGCAAGGTCAGCGGAGTCCCAGCCTCTGTGCCCTGATCGCTCAGGTGGGCAGAGGAGCAGGGGTGGGGTGGGACAACGTGTAGAAACAAGAAATGCAACCGTCAGCTTCACGAGGCTCTTGAGAGCTTTAAAAAGAAAAGTAAAAAGCTTCTTCTGAGGTTATCCCAAAGCTGCCCCAGGCCCTGGGGACTACAAAAAGCAGGAAAGCTGTCCCCAGAACAAGATCAGAAGCAGAGGCAGCAGGAGACCTGTTTTGAGTGAGAATCCCAGGGACTGGCTCTGGTTCCCCCAGCTTTGTTCCCTTGCACAGCTGGGACAGAACTGTCACCAACAGTGGCAGAGAGGGTTGCATGGACAGCCAACATCAGAAGAGCGGCCATCATAGCTCACAAGCTCATCAAAAGGTGGCTGGGGACAAAGAAAGCGGCCTTTGTCATGTTCTGCTTCAAAATGAAACATGTTGCCCAAGCTTTTCAGCAGGGTGGACAGCAAGAAGGAAGGGGACACTTCACTCCCATCTTGAAAGAGGTCAGCGAGGGATGAGTGGGAAGTACTTGGCCACTATGTGGATGTGGCCCCTAAAATCTGGGGACACCTTTCCCATTGAGAGCGAGGTCTATGTCCCTCTCTGTGGGTGAGCTTGGGACTGCTTTGCCCGAGAGGGATGGCAGAGGTGACATTGTGGGACTTTTGCAGTACGCGGGCCTCTCACTGTTGTGGCCTCTCCCGCTGCGGGGCACAGGCTCCAGACGTGCAGGCTCAGCGGCCATGGCTCACGGGCCCAGCCGCTCTGCGGCATGTGGGATCCTCCCGGACCAGGGCACGAACCCGTGTCCCCTGCATCGGCAGGCGGACTCTCAACCACTGTGCCACCAGGGAAGCCCTTGTGGGACTTTTAAGGCAAGGTCACAGAAAGCCACGCACTTCCGCCTGGCTCTCGTGGAAGTCCCTCTCCAGATATTTCCTCTTGGAACCCAGGAGCATGCCGGGAGGATGGCATGGAGAGGTCCAGCAAGTCAATAGAGCATGCTCTGAGCTGGGCCCAGCCATCAGCCGGGGATGCAGACACACCGGGGGTGTGGACCTCCCAGCCCTGATCGGGGAGGCTTCCGACACCAGGTGGCAAAGAGGAGTCACTCCCACTGTGCCTTTTCTGAATTCCTGACCCAGAATCCATGAACATGGAAAATGACTGTTGCTTTCTTTCTTTTTTTTCGTGTTTTTTAAACTTATTTATTTTTGGCTGCGTTGGGTCTTTGTTGCTGCGCGCGGGCTTTCTCTAGTTGCAGTGAGCGGGGGCTAGTCTTCTTTGCGGTGCGCGGGCTTCTCATTGCGGTGGCTTCTCTTGTTGTGGAGCACGGGCTCTAGGCACACAGGCTTCAGTAGTTGCGGCACGCGGGCTCGGTAGTTGTGGCTCATGGGCTCTAGAACGCACGCTCAGTAGTTGTGGCGCACGGGCTTAGTTGCTCCGCGGCATGTGGGATCTTCCCAGACCAGGGCTCGAACCCGTGTCCCCTACACTGGCAGGCGGATTCTTAACCACTGTGCCACCAAGGAAGCCCCATAACTGTTGCTTTATGCCACTGAGTTTGATGTGGTTTGTTCCATGGTGATGGAAATGGGAGTGTGGTAGGTACATCAGTGACTTTGCATCCAGCCAGCGTGCTTTCTAGGAGGCCACACATTCCCTGATGTTCTGGAGAAGCCTCGCATATATGAGGGACACTGCCTGATATATGCAGGGGAACCTTCTTGTTGACATCAAGCTTCTCAGACATTTGCACTGGAGTGAAATGGGATCTAAAATAGGAGGGTCCTAATCACATACCCCCAGAGGCTCTGGGGGTGTAACCCCAAATTTGAAGTTTTGAACTTTATCTTTAAAACTCTTTTGGATTTTGAATTCTATGGATATATATCCATGTTAATTTTGGAATAAAAATGTTTCAAATTTGCTGCCAATTAAACATCTTAACTTCCCACCCCCACTTGCCACCAGCAATCTCTAAGTACAGCTGGTTCTCTGCGAAGATGCAACACACGGTCCTGTGGCCCTGCAGGCCCCTGCGATGCCGTAGCACAGGCTGGGTGAAAAGTTTGGGGTCACTCACGTACCGGCATCGTGGCTGCCTGGCTGAGCCCTAGCACGGGGAGCTCTTGAGCCGATCTTGGCAAAGCCGTGGTGCCGGCCTCTGCCCTCAGCTTGCCTGGAGTAGCTGCAAGAAACACATCACCTTTCAGACTTGCACACACTTAACAGCTTTCTTACCAAAACAGGGGAACAGTGACCACGGTGTGCATGCAACACGGGCCTGGTTGGAATCTGATAAAGGAAGCCCAGCGGAAGTGAGGTGGTTTTGAGAACCACAGAGGCTCTGCCCGCCTCCAGCATCACCTGGGAGCAGGTGGATGACAGCAGAGCATCCACGAGCTTTATGTCCACCACATGGTTCAGCCAGCTGCCTGATCACACACCTCACCGGGTCTTCACGTCGCCTGCTTTATGTCGGCTGTGTGTGCCAGTGGAGGAACCAGAGTGTGGAGCCGGGGTGGGGGTCGGGGGGAAGAGACCCGCTGGATAGAAGGGAAGGCACGGCAACCGAATGGCAACTTCTGCTTCAGACCACGGACTGCCCTGCTTCTCAAGTTCGGGGGTCCCTCATGGGACTCTCTGTATACCCCCCACCACCCCAGCCGAACAGGCGCCCACCCCTTCCCTCCGCGGTGTCACACTCACAGGTGGGTTCGGACACAGCCGTGCGCGAGGATTTGTGGGAACTTCTTGAGGACGCCGATGGTGAGTGGCTGGTGTTAAGGCCCGAGGTGCCCACGTCGAGTGCATTAAAGTGCTGCTGAGCTTCCAGGCTGGAGCCCTTGTGCTGAAACACACACACACACACACACACACACACGCACACACGCACGCACGCACACAGAGTTCCACATTTCAGCATCGAGATCACGGCAATGAATTAGGTGACTTCAGTTGTTCTCTAAATATTTAGGAGCCTTTGAAGGGTATGGAGAGAAATACTGTAGCGGTTTGGAGATAATTCCAAAGACATTCGGGTGGACTATTTATACGAAGATGTAATCTCGCATCTTCGAGAGGCTGGTAGCCTGTAAGCAGTGTTTATTATACTTTCTCGCCTTGTAGCTTGATAGTTTAGATTTTCGTAAGGGATTTGGCATTTTGTTTTTTCCTTAAAATTGCTACCTCACGCCCAGAATCATGGCTTCCCCAGAAGCAGGTGGAAAGGCCGGGTCTAGAAATAAGGTTGTTGGTGGTACTGGATTATTAATACTCCCATGAAACGAACGCCTTTGGACGCTTCTGGACACTATCTCCCCACTGCTCTTCCTCTGCAACCTCAGGGCCCCCGAGTGGAGAAAAGGCAAAGGGCCAGTTGTCTCCAATTCTTGACCCCTGGATCCCAACTGATGCTGGCTGGGCCCCCTGGATGCCTCTGCCTTGAGCACAGAATGGTGAGAAAGCAGCTGTGACTTTGCAACCCTGAGGAACCATCTTTCCATCCTGCATTGGTGTAGGTGTCATAAGCCTAAGAAAACAGGGATTATAATGATTTTTAAGCTAAAGAAGAAACATAATGCTTACTCTCCTGGGCTAGGCTTCTACCTGGTCTCAGAAGGATGATGAGATTCCTGGGCTGCTTGATGTCTCCTGGTCTCAGTTCTTAAATCTCTGTGACTCCACATGGCTGCTCTGTACTTTGAGTCGTGGCTCCAGTGAGGGTGGACACTGCGTGTGCCCGAGTACGGCTGAAATGGTTGCTACGAGACCTACGGGCCTTTGTGCAAAACAGAAGCGCAGGATGTGCTCATTTTGAGGTCCTGTTGCTTGGTCAGTGTCTCCCCCAGATCACACCCCTCAGAGTGGGGTCCCTGGCCCATGGCCGTTGGCGAATTGCATGCTCCTGGTCAGCAGAGAAGTAAGTACAGGAAGTAAGAGTTGGAGCTGAGAAGCTTTAATAGCCGTTTGACATAGCCACACATCCCATCCAAGCAGGGGAATTTGCATTTTTAAAAAGCGTCCATCAGTGACAGGTTTGAAATTAAAAAACCAAATGGTCCATTACCGCTGAGAGTTTGAAAAGCATGGTCCTGGAGCTTTTCCTTTAAAAGGGGCTTCTTTAATCTGGCAGCCTGAGATTGTATGTGTGTGCTTGTACATAAGTGCAGGTTGATGAGAAGTTCCGTTGGGCTCTAATATTCCCAAAGGATCGGAAACCTCAATAATCAATTTCGGCTGGACGATATACACTCGGCCCGATCTTCAGCTGTGGCGTATGGTGTGTCTAACACCTGCCTATTAACAGCTTAGTTCCACCCTTGGACGTGATACACGATGCATTAATGGACAGAGCTGGGTAACACATCCGTAAGCGATGACAGAGGTGTCTCATCCGTGTGCTGGTGATGAATCACCGTACAACACGTCACCACGTAGCCTGCCAGCAGGGGAGGCTCAGCAAAGATGCGACTGCTGTCTGGTCTTTAAAGGGGATTTCTCCCTCTTCCCAACTGAGTTCTCAATGGATCAGAGATGCTTTTGTTGGACCACTGCTGCTGCGTCAGTTTCCGGCCAGAGACTGGATTCTAGGTCACGGGCAGGCTGGAACATGAACCCTGTCTCATCAGATCTACGAGGCCCTTTCCCTCTCACGTTTTGACATATCTGAAATTGGGATGTGTCCTTCAACTAATGATAAGAAATCCTGACTGCAGAGATGGGCAGCATCTTCTCTTTCTCAGTCGAGATAAAATAATGGTAGACCTTACAACTGATGGCTTCTTAGCTTTGATGAAATACAACACTCCCTTTCTTGCTTTCTCTCTTTTTCTCCCAACATTTGTGTTTGCTTGAAGAATGACCTTTGAGAAACAGAGCTCTCGTCTACTTCCAAGTTCCCTTCCAGGTGTCTGACACGCCAGGAGCAGAGACGGGGGCAGCCTGGCCAGAGGGATCCAGAGGGTTCAGGCTGGGTGAGGAAGGAGGTCTGGGCTTTGGGAAGAGAAATGCCTCCCCAACACCTCTCGGAGCTCCCTGATGCAAAGCTGGCTCCAACAAGGCTGTCAGCTCAGAGCCCCAGACACGGAAATGGAAAGTACACCCTACCAGTGAAGCCACGAGGGTGTGCGAGGGGCAGCGTGCTTGTGGGACGCTCTTTTGTAGGCAGAGTATCAGCCTTAGGCTAAGGGGAGGGCAGGGCACACAGACTAATCCCTGCCTCGATGGGACGACGGAGTAACCCCCAACTTTTCACCCGTGGGACACACACAAAGTGGACGTACTACAGGCAGACCTTGTTTATCGCATTCCGCTTTATCCCACTTCGCAGGGAGCGTGATTTTGTACAAATGGAAGGTTTGTGGCAACCCTGCCTTGTCAGGTGGTGCTCAGCACTTTTTCAGCAATGAAGTATTTTGAAATTAAGGTATGTACAATTTTAAAAACCTAATACTATTGCACACTTAATAGGCTACAGTATAGTGTAAACAGATCTTTTATATGCACTGGGAAACCAAAAAAAAATTTGTGTGACTCGCTTTATTGCGACACTCGCTTTATTGCGGTGGTCTGGAACCCACAGTATCTCTGAGGTGTGCCTGCACAGCCATTCTCGTAAGGCTGCAAAGTGCCAAACCCTGCTCTGAGTCCAGAGGCTGTTTCTCGCACAGCTCTGTGAGTTCCCAGCCTCGGTGGCTTTGGGTACATTAGCTACATCCTCTGTGTGCTGCTGTCTCACCTGAAGAAGGACAGTAACAGTGCCCACCTCACAGGAACCTCACAAGGGGCAAATAGGCAAATACCCCAAAATTACATTGAATAGTACTGGGAACATAGCAAGAGCTCAATAAATACGACCCGCCATTTTTAGTGTGACCGTTTGTATGATCACAACTCACGGAAGATTCTACTTAGCCACACTTTGCCTTTACCCTCTGCTGGGCATCAGAATACCTTCAGTGCCGAAGGGTGGACGGTCTCCAGAAGTGGGTCCTCCAGGGCCAGCTCTTGCCTTCTTTCCACCCGGACCTCCGCGTAACTGCTCAGGAAATCAAGAGACCACAGCTGCAGGGGGTACATTCCAGGACGACACCAGCGAAGAGGGCTAGTGTGACAGGTCCAGGTTCCCTGTGTGATACCCCTCCCAGAACAGCCACCGGCAAGGAGGTTAGCCCTGTTACTCGTTTGAGTTTCTTTCTGGGCCTTAATTCCACTGCAGTCACTTCCACTGGGACATTCAGAATTATCTCCCTTTCCAGGATGTTTTTATTTCCTTCTCCTTTACTGATCTCTACCCTTACCCCGAAACCCCCAGACATAATTGCCTTTAGAAACCTACTTTCCTCTACAGAATGAGCCTCAGCCTTCAAATAATTAGAAGACTTTCTTAAGACCTACTCAGTTTGGACTATACATAGGAGGAAGTGACACATAAGTTTTTTTTTAGTAATTACAGACTACGAAACTGCCGGAAGCTTTCTTTCGACCAAACCTAGAACTAACCAGACCCAGACTGTCGACTAGTCTGTGGACCCACTTTTTGAATAGCGTGGGTAAATCAGTTCAACGTGGTGATGGCTGAGTGACTCAGCTGTGGCTTCTGCCTCGTGTGTGGAGACGCAGGCTGGGCGAGGGGTCTTGGGCCTATAGAATGCTTGTGACCTCGTTTACTCAATAGGTCACTCCCTACCTTCTCTGAAAATCTGGGATCTGGGAGGTAGAAGATGCAGAGGAAGAACAGGGTCCAGGTCAGATCTGAGGAGGAAGGAGCTGATGACGTCCACCTCCCCTGGGGGCACAGGGATCCTCTGGCAAAGGCCCAGGCGGAGAGGGGGGAATGGCCGTGGAATCAGAAACCACTGGCTGCTGATGTGCCCAGGGCAGGCTGGGAGGCCAGGGGCAGGTCCCTGAGAGCGGGTGCGCGATGCGATGATCATGGCCACTGGCCGAGAAATACCTGTGTTTCTTATCTCTCCTCCTTCCCCACTTACTAAAGACGAGGGATTTACTTGTGTTTGTTTGTGTGTGTGTGTGTGTGTGTGTGTGTGTGTGTATGGGGTCTATCCATCATCTATCTACCTACCTATATCTATCCATCCATCTATTATCTATCTATTATCTATCTATCCATGTATCTATTATCTACCTATCTACCCATCTATCTATCCATCCATCATCTATTATCTATCTATTCATGTATCTATTATCTATCTACCTGTCTATCCATTATCTATCCATCTATCCATCCATCCATCATCTATTATCTATCCATCCATCATTATCTATCCATCTATTATCTATGTATCTATCCATCCATCATCTATCTATCCATATATTATCTATCTAGCCATCCATTATCTATTTATCTATTATCTATCCATCCATCTCTCCACCTACCTACCTGCCGATTATCTGCTATCAGTAATCCACCTCTTACGTACATGTATATAATGCAGTAGGTATGTACATGTACCTCTCCACCTATCATGTTATCTATCATCTATCTGTTATGTACATATACAAAATGCAGCCCTTCTTTCTTTGCTCTCCTCCAATGCTCTCCTCTAGACCAGTGTAAAACGGATTTATGTTCTTAAAATTTTTATAGTTGGGAAACCCCCAAATAGCACCTCTCCTTTACCTTTGGGAGGGACTGTGACCCGCACGGCAACGTCCAGGGAACACCGGTGTGCGGCCTCCCTTGGAAGCCCCGCCCACCCACGCTGGGCTGGGGGCGCCCCCGAGGCCACGGGACCGCCAGGAACGCTCTCCCACCGGCAGCCTGGCTCTTGTACCAACCCTGCCTCGGTTGCCAGCAGGGGGTTTTTTAAGTGTTCAAAAAGGGGACTATGTCTCTGAGTTATTTAGACGCAAAATTTTAATCTTCTTCTCCAAACAGCAACAAGGGAAGGCTGGGGGCCGGATGGAGATGAGGGGAAAATATGTAAGTAGGTCACTGAAGCAGTAACTTACTAAGGAACATCCTGGCCGCCTGGAAGAGCTCAATGAGGCTTTCAGAGGGGCCTGACGGGACGCTGGGAGGAGCCTCAGCCCTGGGAGCACAGGGCTGGGTGTGGAGCCAGAAGGGATCTGAGCTCTGCGGATTATCCTGTTCACTGCAGAGCACGGCCCAGGCCCCGCTGAAGAATTCAAGCCCGGGGCTCGCTCCTCAGAAACAGGGTCCACTGAGAATGATGGGGCTCTGACGGAGCTGCCGCGGGCCTGGCCCACCCTCCCAGCCCCCTGCCCGCACCTGACCACTGAGTGCGTGCACACGATGAACTCGGGCTTGGAGTTCCACTGGTGGTAGGTGATGTAGTAGTGAGTCTGTAGCCAAATCCACTGCTGCCCTTTCGTCAGAAACCGGTAGCAACACGACTTCCCTTTGCCGAACTGCATCACTGTGAACAGAAGGTGGAGTCTGCATATCACCAACGTTAAGACGATAATGGTCCTTTTGCCCCAAAGTTACTGTTAAAAACACCAGCTTTCAAAAAGACAGCGCCACACATTGGTCACTTCCCCAGTTGTGATGGATTTTAAGTCATTATCGAGGTCACGGTAAATGGTAACGAATATTCTGAAACGACGGAGGAATGATTCGTCTGCTTTCCCAAATGCTCAAAGGCTTAAGAGAGCCTTAAATCAGGGCAGATTCTCCAACTGGAATTTAATTAAAGAGAGGCCCTGGCTTTCCTGGGGCTCATCCTCCTGCTGCAGGTGGAGCCGTCTTTGGAGCTGCGGGAGCCCAGCATGGGAAAGACAATCCAGACGCTGGGAGAACTAGACTGAAAATAGACATGCCAGCCAGCAGCCTCTGGACAGATCCTGCGGCTGCCAGTCTGCTGTGCATCCTCCTTCTACGCGGCTCTAAATAGAGAATCGGCCACAGGTGCCTTCCACCGCGGCTCCACCGTGCAGGGCTGCGTGGAGCCCCTACGGTTAAGTCTCTTCTGGCTTCCCTGGGGGCGCCCGGCACACACGGATACTGCTGGTTTAAGCCTGGGCAGGGCAGAAAGCTGGGCCACGGGTTCCAGGAAGAGGAGCAGTTGGGCTTTATTTTTATTTATTTATTTGGTCGCACCAGGTCTTAGTTGCGGCAGGCAGGCTCCTTAGTTGCGGCATGGGAACTCTTAGTTGCGGCACGCACGTGGGATCTAGTTCCCTGATCAGTGATCGAACCCGGGTCCCCTGCATTGGGAGCGTGGAGTCTTCTCCACTGCACCACCAGGGAAGTCCCAGCAGTTGGGTATTTTTTTTTTTTAACATCTTTATTGGGGTATAATCGCTTTACAATGGTGTGTTAGTTTCTGCTTTATAACAAAGCGAATCAGTTATACATACACATATGTTCCCATATCTCTTCCCTCTTGCGTCTCCCTCCCTCCCACCCTCCCTATCCCACCCCTCTAGGTGGTCGCAAAGCACTGAGCTGATCTCCCCGTGCTATGCGGAGCCGATGGGTTTTATTGCCTCAGTGCCTGGAATTTAGCTACTATTTATGCAAACGGTCAAGAGAAAACCTAACTAGGAGACTCAAGTGAAAAGGAGACACTGAATCTACCAATAAAATAATACTTGTAATAAATTCTTTGAGCCTGAGACATGATTAAATGAAGATTGTACCAACACATTGCTGAGGGGACAGCTGGAGACTCAGGTAGACAACTAAGTTACTCACAGGAAGATCCAGCTGGATTATTAAACTCAAGATGCCTTCAGCCTCTCCTCAACACAAAAGGAGGGACTTTTTCGACTACCTAAAATACACCCCAGAGTACTCAGAAAACATTTTCCTGATACTTTACAGGAATCACACTGTTTACTGTCTTCCAGGGTGTCTAGAAAAACCTCTTCAATGGATAGTTTGTCCTCATCAGAAACCTTTGTTCTGTTTCCCTAGGAGACTAATATCTTGAGGTCATTTTAAAAGGCCTGATCATCATAATTGTTGATCAAATGTTCTAAAGCTTGAAAAAAAAGGAGGGAACTTCAAAAGGCGGGGCGGGTAAGGGTAGAGGCCCAACAAACTGAGAGCGTCTTGCCCAGTCCTTCAGACGCTAAAGGTAGTTCTACACCCAGGGTGGCCTTTCTCCCTTGCAAGAGTCAGAAGCGGCCAACGGCTTGAAGTAGCCGTGCTTCTCACATTTCACGGGCCCCCGGAGCGCTAGGGGATCCTGTTAAAATGGATGCTCTGATTCCATAGGCCTGGCGGCGGGGAACCTGAGGATCTATACGTCTAACAAACTCCTTCTGACACCCGCGCTCTGCTCGAGGACCACCTTTGAGAAGCAAGGGGTTAACGTGTTAAAGGTGAGGCTTATTAACACCTAAGAGCGGTTCCTGATGGAATTCACGCCTGTTCTCGTGTCAACGAGATTACAGTGGGTCGGACAGATGGGCATCTGGCAAAATGCAGTGCTGGTGGTCAAGCCGTGTAGCAGGAACCGTAGGTCGGTATTACTACAAATGTTCCTACTCAAAGGTAGAACCTGGCACCAAAAATACGGCTTTAAATGGTGAATTCTCGACCCCTCTTGCTAAGTGAGAACCCAGATGTGCTTGTGGTTTCCCCTCCGTCACACCATGAGCCTCGCCCCCCATCCCTTCGCCAGTGTGTTCCCCTGGTCTGTGGCAGAGCGCCTTCCCTGATCCCGTCCCCCAGCGGGGTGAGGGACCCTCCCCTGAGCCCCTCGATACCCTGTGCACAGCCCCTTCCAGACACCAACATCCCGTCAAGTCACTGTGCTTTTCCATCAAACCTTCCTCCTGCAGGGCAGCAAGGGGATTCTGGTCATCCTTCTGCTGTGGGCCTCGCTCAGTATCTGACCTGTTGCTTGTGACCCACACACCTCTGCTGACTAAAGAAGAGTTAAGTGAATTCGGTATTTTGTCTTTGAAACGTTACTGCGTAACTCAGAAAAAAACACGGAGCAGCATCACCTTAGTTTCTTAAGATCAAAGAGCCTGCATATGTCAGGGGTGCTGGGAAGGGGCTGGAGGTGGAAGCAGACAGACCAAAGTCAATTCCGGGTGAACGCAAAACACAGGGGAATCCAGATAGGGACCTCCACCTCCTCCTAGATCATCTCAAAGAAGACCAAGCCCTCCACCTCAGAAGAAACCAAGTACTAAGTTGACTTCCAAAGCCTAAGAGTCCTGCTGTCAGGGCTCCGGGGAGAGAGCGGGGGGGCCCTTTGGCCGGGGCTGGTGTGAGGTACTCACGGTGCTGGTGGCACCTGGCCAGGAGTTCCAGATCGTCCACGTGGTAGTAGTCATAGCCCGAGGTTCCCAGAACTTCAAAAGGCAGGTATCCTATGATGGGAGGAGCTCTGCCGAGCACAGTGGGGGGTCATTCATCAGAGAGGAAGTACCGCAGGGCTTGCCCTGGTGGCCGACGAGGGGGCGGTTTGCATGTGTCATGATCAACCTGGGGGCCTCATTTCCCGAGAATAAGAGCAGGAAAATAATTTTGCAATGGTCAAAACCGGAGAGGCTGTGTTTTCCAAAGTGCTCAAAATTTTTTTGGCATTTAGATACTCAGTTCCCTTGGCCTGACCTGGCCCCGATAATCATAAATGTGGTCACTACTGAATAATTAAAAACAGCTATAGATTGGGTCAGCCCAACCTCAAAGTGTAATAGAAAATCAAAGGGTGGGGAGGGGAGATTTCTTGTCCTTAAACTGTGAAAAATGTCACGAAAGGAAGTAAGAAGATTGGGTTAAAGGGACAGAAGGGTGGTGAAAGAAATAAGATGAGAGTTTCCTTCACATCTGGTCCTGCCTGATGGGAGCTGGAGAGGGTCCCGAGTCGGGTGGCGGGTGAGGGTATCCCGAAGATGTCCCAGGCTGTGGTGCCCTGGCTCTCCTGAGATGCTCTGACCCAAACCCAGGACATATCCTCAGAGGGGGCAAATGCAGTGGAGGGAAACCTCCTGCCCCCAGCTGGGAAGCACTTTCCCCACTGCCAGAGAGCCCTTCTTGCAGAGACCAGGCCTGACTTTCCTCCCCCAAGGAGAGCCTGGCTCATGGAAACAAGCACTCGCAAAGCACCCAACCCAAATATGTTTTTCTTTTCACAAACCTGTGATCCAGAAATAAAAATTTCCATTCCAAGCTATGTCTTGAAGTGAATTCCTCTAAAGGTTTGTCAACGATGCACATTTCCTGTATTAAGAGGGAGAAAGCTATTACTCGGGGTGCCAGATGCTCCCCCCGGTTAGTTCAAGAATGCGCGGTCGGCAACAGAAGTTAAAATCGTTTAGAGCAAGTCTCCAAGTTGTCTTGGACTGCAACTCCGCATCTGTAGCTAATTTTGGTATTAGATGATGCTAAATTTATTTCACAAGCTGGGGAAAAATACCTAAGATCCAAAATGTCACACCACTCCCTTCCTATTATCTAGACGTGTGGTAAACATGTGGAAAATGGCTTTTCATCTGAATTTGAATGACTGATTTAACTCAACATTCATGCAACGTTGAATCTGCAATGCTGAATTCATGCAATTCATGTTGAGTTCATGACGTTAAATTCTGATGCGAAAGCAATCACAGATAAGAGACCACAGGCCAGCCCTCAATTTGACTCAGTTTTTACCTCCGCCTGCCCTGAGTGGTGTCAACATGGACGTGAAGGGTAGGGAGGCTTACAGAGTTCTAGAAGAGCATCTCTACAGGATGACCAGCAATTCATGCTGCCTTCCGACAAAATGGCTCGCAGGCCACCAAAGTTCGGGGAAAGAGCTTGCGGGGCTGTCACCATACAGAAATCAGACATTTAACGTTCTCAGAGTAGGTGACGAGCTCATCGAAATCTTATTCTTTCCCAGAAAGACAATGAATTACCCATCACTCAGTGTGACTCAGTGGTACTCGCTCCGCATGATAAATTCTCTCCGGGTACTTGCCTTTAAGAATTGCGGTGTTGCCAGGCGAACGGTGGCAATGAAGCAGACCTCCTTTCCCAGGGGCATTCGGCAGGGCCTCGAAAGGGCGCTGTCAAAGCCATTACAGGAGGGGCTGGGCGCTGGGCAGAGGGGAAGAGACACAGGTCAGCCCCGGCTGGTGCAGAGCCAAGCCCCACTGGGCACTGAGAGGCCTCAGGTCCATCAACTACCTCATTTTCACGGCAACTCGGGGACCTAGGTGCTATTCTCATCCCCACTGCACAGGAAACCGAGGCTCAGGCTCGGAAGCAACTCGCACAAGGCCAAACAGAGCTGGAATTCGAGTGAGTAACACAGTGCTCTGCCCCCCCCCCAACCCCCGCCACAGTCCTGCAGCCACGGCGGTTACCGTGCCGGGAAAAATTCTCTGCCAACTGAGCAGCCGGCCCCATGCTGCAGCAGGCCCTGGGTGCGCACATCAGCCAGTGTCCTAAAGGATGAGCTGCGTCGTCAGGCGGTGTTTCTGATACTGATGGGCTCAGGGGAAGTAGCAGGTCTTGACACACGGTGACCCCACCTCTGCCCCTGGCCCTGGAGCGGCCCACTTGGGATTCAAGGGCTTCTGTCCTGAAACCCCCCATCTACCCACCCCCAGGAGCCCATGCAGATGCAGCGGCCTGACCGAGGAGATGGACTCAGGGTGGCCCCAACAGGTATGCAGTGTCCACAAGAAAACTCACTGCACAGGTGACAAAACCTGCTCACTGTGTCTTACGTATTCTTACAAGTCCGGGAAGGTGTGACTTCCCTTATTCTACAAATGAGGATACTGAGAGGTCCAGGAAGCTTGTGCATATTAACTGAGGTGACTCAGAGTGGAAATGATGCAGCCGGGCCTCCACCCAGGTCTTGGGACTCCCAAGAGGGGGCTCTTCTGGGCTCCTGCCTACCATGATGCTGAGACCAGGCCCCCAGAGACCCGGCGGAGGTACCACTTGGCATTAGCAGCAGTTTCCCTGGGAGCCGAATACCTGTCTTCACGGTGCCTGTGAAAAACTGCTTTACCTTCCAGGCCACAGAAAAATTCTGCTATTTTAGGTGGAGTTTGCTAGGCGGGAAAAAGAGCTCTGTTCAATATGAGAAAACTCACTGAATTCTCTCCAGATTCCCCGGAACCTTCTACATGATTGCCCCCATCCCAGGTCAGCTAATTCAGAAACTCGGGGTGAAGCCCAGGTATCCGCACTTTTCAAAGCCCCCCAGATTTACTAACGTGCCGCCAGGGTTGAGGATAATTATTCGAGATAAACTATACCACCTCTTTCTTTTTAAAATGTATTTGATTATATCTTGTACATTTCTGAACTTGTAGATTAAGACAGAGTTATGTTTTCCAATCTGAGAACATAGAAAGCGTCAGAAAACTAACTGCGTTCTAAGATGAAATCTGCGCGACTCTCTTTGGATTTTGGCTTTCTGGGAATCCTTTGTTTTCTATGTTTACAGGTTTCTAAGTGATTCATTCTATAATGGGTCTTCTATCTATAGTGGTCTTCTACCCACTAACATGAATAAATTCCTTTTACCAAACATAGTCTCTGAATGCATTCACATAAATACTAATAAAGGTTTCCAAACATGAATATAAAGTGGGTAAAATAAAAAATCGTGGGCCCGAGAGAGTTTACATCTGTCAGTTGTTGGCCTCAACAGATTAATTTGTAGGGTGAGCCAAGGAAGTCATCAAGAGAAAGGAAAATAAGTCCACATAAGGGAAGGGCCTGCGATGTGAACATCTGCATAATAAAAAAGACATTTAAAATTCCCCAGATGTGAAATATCCTCTCTGCTTGAATCTATCATACATCTCCCGCCAGAAAACAACCTAATAAAACTCTCTTTCAGGATAGCAAGACCTTCCAAATGAACATCTGAGGACTTCCCAGGCATTTAAGAGAAAGTCTCTTTAATCTGTCTCTAAACCATGAGCTGGTTTGATCCTTTCGGCTGCTAAATTCACGTGCTGTCAGTAAGCGCCTTCCTCAGTGATTTACAGCGAGGGGGACAAGGTTGGGAACACCAGCCGCCGCCCACTTCTTCAAGGGGCAGAGCCTCAGATCATGGAAATTAAGTGGGTGTTTTGCAGACCTTGCCATTGGCCTGGGTGTCTCCCAAGGTGGTCTTACCAGAGTCCTTTTATAACTTCGAAGGCTTTAGAGATGGAAATCTCCCAGGAGGGAAATTTCAAGATTGCTTGGAGTCTGCACTTGATAAGCCAGATCTTTTACAGAGGGGCCTGGAACTGAGCAAATTCCTTCTAAACAAGCTTCTCCCTCCACAAAACCTGAAGCAGATGAAGGCCTGATCAAAGGCGAATGTGAATCAAAGGTGAAAGTTGTAACAGAGGGCAAGGGGAAAACCTTGGGGGAAAACCAGGGGGAGGAGGACACTTTCAACCTTTGGCCAGTTGCATCTGAAATGACTTGTACTCTCTCAGCAGAAGCCTTCTCACAAATTCTAGAGTCGACGAGAGCAGGCTGTGCCCTGGGACCTCCTGGTAATAGGGAATACTTAGTGTAACTTCTCTGGCACTCCTTATCCCGAGGTGGTTTAAAAACATTAATTAAGGATTTAATTAGTTGTTTCGATTTAAGTCATAGAAAAAAATAGATCTAATTACAACTGGCCTCCCTAGCCTCTCAGAAGGATTAACCGCTCATTGCAGCACAGCCCCATCTTATCAGATCTCTGACTGCTTCCAGACCTTTCCTTCCCCCCCGCCACCCAACAGGCATGCGTGTGCACACGTGCGTGTGCGCACTCACAACCAACAAAAGTGATGAATGCTTGCTATTGATACACTTCCCATCCCCACCCCCCAGTTACTCAAAAGTGATCTGAGCACAATCTAGTGAATCATTACAGCGCGGCCTCACTGTTTTGTTTGAGGTGTATTATTCATAACAATATTTTCCAACATTTATATCTTGTGTAATTATAAAACCCAATATACTATCAAAGATAAGTAATTTTGTGGTTATTTGCCGTGTAAAAGGATCCAGTATGTGTTTGCATCCCATTAATACAAATAATGAAAAACTGTTTTAATCTGTAATAAACTGATTTATCGTGCAGGGACTGCAAGACACTAGAGATATATTTAATTGTTACCTCTGCCCTCCTCAAACACATACGAGGACACAATCCCCAGAATAAGTATTTTACTTTGCGTCAGATGTAAAGGAGACTCTGGGTGCCATAATTAGATTATTTCGAGGCAGACAGAGAGCCGTTATTCCCAACTGATTTAGTATGTTCTGGAATGGAGAAAATGTTCACCAAACTATACTTTTTAGTGATTTACATGTTCTGTGTAGAGCGAATACATAGCTTTTATAGTATCCAAAAGAAGAAGTGACCTTGTCTTTCCCAAAGCTAAAGAACTAGCCTTCCCCACGCGGGAACAGGGGCGAGGTGTCTGTCTCCAGCTCTGCGTGGGCGTCTTAGCCACAGCAGGCGTCCAACATGTGTTTATTGAATGATGCTCTCACGAGATGACCTTCCATCTCACGGGTTAAAGCCTAGTTCGGGAAGAGACCTTCTGATCCTGGCCAGCAACCAACAGGCAGACCTTAAGACCCCAAGGTGGCTTCCCTCCCACAGCCCAGCCTGGTACTGCCGGTGGCTGGCGCGCAGTGGGAAGGTGGCCCACGGACACGGTTCTGGTTCCAGAGGCTCAGGCTGACTCACTGCCCCCTGATGCATTAACACCGGTCAGAAGGACGCCTGGGTGAGATGGGATGTGAACCAGCTGCAAAGCACTCCGTGGAAGACAGTCAAGCGCCCGTCGTGGGCCTCGTGCTTGGAGAGATGCAGGATGTTAAAAGGGTCTACGGGGTTATGGATTCCCTTCTTTACTCCCAGATCGTTCATCACTGAAGCCTCTGATTTCAGAGATCCCGAAAGAACTTTGCTTGGGCTGGCATTCTTAGGATCCCCAAACCAAGAGATCCCAGAGGTTCTCTGGAGGATAAGAATGATGAGGTGTGTCTCACTTGGCATCCGGGGCTGGCTTCCAAGTCTGCCTGATGACAGAGGTGAGCTCCCAAATCAGTCATGACGAGGAGATAAGGATACCATGGGGGCAGGGAGACCCCAGGGGGTATGAGGACGGGCTTCCAAAGGGATAGGAAAGATGGAGGGAGAGGCAGGGATGGTGACAGGGAAGGTCAGCCAACAGCACAAACTGGGAATAGATGGAGAAAGAGGTAACTTTTTCTCCTCAGTATCAGTTCAGCCATCAGGCCCACGCAATGGAGTATTCTGATCAGAGATGGCCTGCTGATAAATTAGTCGCAACAGCTGTAGGAAAACACACTAATAGTCCACAAGGAGAGTGACAAATAGCTTTCTCTGCACTTCTTGGAACAAAGGAAAAACAAGTCCGGTAGGTGTCTGGGAAGACGTGAAACAAACAGAGGAGGTTTGTTAAAGGAAGAATGAAGTCCCTGAATTTCATTTGTGATAAATGTCCAAAATGTTTGGGATGGAGTGTTAGAATGTGGAGGGAAAAGTAATTTTCTGCAACTTCATGAGAAATCATCTCTAATTACGCACTCTTTCCAGACTCTCTTTCTCTCTCTGCACAGTATCCTTCCCCCAGTGTGTTGTGAAAAGCCAGCCGGGTGACTGGGCTCTTAGGAGAGTGGCAGCAAGATAATCCCGTGCAGTTTTTAGCCTGGGCCACCACCCATCTTGCTGGGGTAATACACACTTCTTCTTTTCTTTCTGCCAGTTCTGTTTGGCATTCGGAAAAAACAATGTCGGAGAAAGGCTGAGAGCCACACGAGGGAGCTGGGGGTTTGCAATGTGCTGGACTGAAGAAAAAAAAAAAATCACCCTAATGGGAAAATACATGTCTTACTTGAATTTCTTCTTTGCCCTGGCATTCATCAATTAAAATGAGTATTCGTCGGGGCCAGGAGCTTGTGAGGGCACAGATAAGATCTCCCCCAGACGGTTGGTCCACAGGGCCTGACTACTGGATCCTCAGGAGAGTGAACTTCCTACAGGCCCTCATCCCCTCCTCCAAGTGGATATCTTGTGCACACTTTTATCACAATTATCGGACAACCCGGACAAAAGTTCCCTGCTCCCGGGCTGAAACAAGCAGGAAGATAGGGTTGATAAAGGTCTGACCGTTCCTCACCCCTCCATTTTAATAGATGCTCATGCGGAACGATGCCCTTGGGTAACAATTTGTTCTTGACTGTGATCGTGATTCCTCTGCAATCTAATCTGGCAGCAATGACCGTTGCTGGAGGAGGACACTGCGCATCCCCGTCTGGGTAGCACCCTGCTTCTTACTCTCGGGGGCCTGGGACAGACAGATCAGACTTCCCTCCATGAAGCTGTCCTTCTGGGCGAAACTCACATCTCCACTCCCAGTGAGGTCTGGTGGGCGTGCGGTTGGTTCCCTTCACTGAGACGTCTCAATTAGTTCAGCTCAGGGAAAAAAAACCAAAAACGCCAAAGCCATAACGTGAGGCAACCTACGGAAATCCCACAGAACATCAAGGGTTGAAAGCTGGGAAGCGTCCACTTCTGCCAGCATTTCAAATCTGGTTGCGTGGTTAGAGGTGAATAGGTAAAATGAGGGCAGGGAAACTTTTATCCTCTGGTGTGTGGTTTCTGGAAAGCCCAGAGCAGCATGTTTGCTGAGGGTGACCTACTTGGAAGCACACCAGCCACTTTTGAAATACTGCTTTCCGGATTTCAGTCAGATGCGCACTTAAATCCAAGTCTGGGGGCGGAGGTCGGCTCACAGAGAGGACAGCCTGCTTCCAGACACCAAGTTCTTTGAGGAACGGGGACCTGCTTCTTAGGACCCCTTCAAGCTGCCCCTTCTTAGGACTGTTGATTATGCCTGTGAACATCATCTGGACGGTTCCTTCCCAATCAGAATGTAGGGCTGGGGCTACCTGACTTGGGTTGGGGGTGTATTTATTCGAAAGCTCAAAAAAAAAAAAATCTGTTAGCAGACAAACATAGTCCCAAATAAAGTAATTTTGTTTCAACTCTATTCTGGAAACAGTGGGCAGAGCAGAGGTGGCCCAGGGGCTGCTCTGACCAGTGGTCCACCCCGGGGCTCCAGGCCACATGCCTGGGGTCAGAGCGGGCTTTTTATGGGGACAGGATGAGACATGTGATTCTACATCCCAGTTTAGATTCCTACAGGAAGCTTCTCACAGAGCAGGATAGAAACTGTCCCGAAGTGAAACAATTCAAAGAAAACTACTTTCTCATCCCATTTCCTGACACGTACGTCCTCACACTGATTAAAAATCTAGGTTAAAGATGGGAAGTCCCGTCCCCTAGAACATCTGTGGCAAATGATGGAATCCTAAGGAGTGACCAAGACATAAGGATACAGATGTAGGGAAATTCCATTTCACTCAAGTATTTAGGCAATGGTTGGTGTGTTTGTCCCAGTGCCCAGGAGTGTGTGCTGGGGGGGAGGTAAGGTGGCACAACTGATGGGTGAATCTGGAAACATCCAATGAGAGAGTTTAAGCCCGTCAACAAGGGCAAAGGTGCTTTGTCCTCCCCCGCCCCGGCCTCCCAGGGTCATAGGGCCAGACGGATCTGAGCAGGTGAAGCCGATGTCATCTTCATCTACATGGTGTAAGCGTCTCCTCTCTGGCTCCGTCCCACCCTCTCTTCCCTGCCCTGCAGCCTACACATTTAACTTGGGGCCTTTCAGCTTAAGGCCCAAGGGTTCCCGTGGATGTAAGTTTGGGGTAGCAGCCAGCACTTAGCAGCCTGGGTTCCCATCTATCTATCAGATGGGTCGCTGAGATGAGCTCTAGGCCGGGAGAGGTTGTCAACGACAGTTCTGGGGGGGGCTCCCGAGTGAGGGGCCTGGGAAAGACATCAGGAAGGGGGCCACTGGCCTCCCAGCACCCCGAGACCCCAGGTGGTCTCGGTCTCAACTTCTCTGACCACTCGGCACTGCTCCAGAGGCCTGCCAGTGCAGGCAGTCCACAGGGCAACAGAAAGTAACACACTCCAGTCTACCCAGTGTGTACGAAAGTGGATTTCATCTTCGCTTTGGATTTAGGGACAAAGAAGTGGCGGGAGCCCTCCAGGAAGCTGCTGCCCCTTCCCTGGAGTGTGCTCTGGGCTCAGCCAAGGCACGCTCCATCCTCAGCTCCCAGGGAAGGGCGTTATTTCCCCACAAGTCAGAAGTCTTTGGCCTGAACCCTGGATCTGCCCCCTTGCACCTGTGCATCCAGGGCTGAGGACTGAGCCTCAGTGTAGGTCAACCTGAGTCCATTGGGCACTTATTTATATGCCAGGCACAGACCGTGTGGGCCCAGGAAGGGGTGCAATGAGTCCACAGGTGAGTAAAGCTCCCCATCCTTTCCAATCCATTATTTCCTCGACAGGCACCAAACAAGAAGACATCAGACAACGCTCCTCAAACTCATCAGCCCTGCAGAAATGATAGGACTCTTCATGGTAATGGACCAAAGGAGGGTTTTCTGCATAGTGCTTTGAAGTATGAGCAGGTATTTTATGAAAATAAAACTGATTTGCAAGGCAGAAATAGAGACACAGATGTAGAGAACAAACGTATGGACACCAAGGGGGGAAGGCGGGGGTGGGTGGTAGTGGGATGAACTGGGAGATTGGGACTGACATGTATACAGTAATATGTATAAAACAGATAACTAATAAGAACCTGCTGTATAAAAAATAGTCTTAAAAAAAAATAAAACTGATGTTCACGGTCATATTTTCTATCCTTTACCTATTGCTCCTTACCCTGTGCCTGCCTGGGACCTTGGGGAAGCTGCACGGGGTGGCTTGTGTAATATTCATGTTTCTGGATTTGATGCTTTGACATTTGGGGCCGTGCTGACTCTAGAGGGACTGCTCCTCTCAGGGTCAGACAACTCCTAGAGATAGTAAACAACTCACTTCCAGTGTACGTTTCGGAGGCAAAACCAGCCCAGCCAGAGCTCACACCCCGCACCCTCTCCTCTATCAGGCTCTCATACTCTGAGCCACTACCCACCTGCCCTAATCCCCGCCCCACTCCCCTCACCCAGGGCCAGGACCAGACAACCAGCGGCAGCCCTTACACCCGACAGCCTGCTGTAATTATTCAAACCAGCCAAACCCAAGCCTGCTTACTCTGCCTCGCCTGCCCTTTTCTGCAGAAACCATAATAGAGGCCTCTGCCCACGTTTCCTGAGCTCCCTCTGCTTTTGGCCTATCCTGGTGCCCCCGCGTGTGGCCCTGCATGGCGTGCTGTGACCGTTTCTAGGGACCTGTAAGCATAAACCTCTTCATCACAGTCCTTTCCATGTCTGTGTGTCTTACCATATTTGATTTAAAACAAATCTAGGGTACTCTTAAAACAGCCTGGTACACGGGCGCAGGACACGTGATGTGCACAGGTACAGACATCATGGACCAACAGAATGCCAGGCGCTGGGGAGAGGCCTGTGTTTGCATCTAAATGTGTAATCGCCACCTCGATCTGTGGGAAGCAGCAAAGCCTGAGGTTAAGAGTATGAGTTCAGGGTTAGAACGGCTCTGAATCTGGGTCTCTCACATCCCACCTGTGCACTTGAGACTTAACCCTTTTATGAATCAATTTCCTCCTCTGTTAAGATGGAATGAGATCTTATATGTGGAACCTAGAAAAATGGTACAGATGAACCGGTTTGCAGGGCAGAAATGGAGATACAGATGTAGAGAACAAATGTATGGACACCAAGGTCGGGAAAGCGGAGGGGCTGGGGGGCGTGGGATGAACTGGGAGATTGGGACTGAGATGTATACACTAATATGTATAAAATGGATAACTAGTAAGAACCTGCTGTATAAACAAATAAATAAAATTCAAAAAAAATGGAATGATGCCATATATCTGGAGAAAACTATAATTTGAAAAGATACATGCACCCCAATGTTCATAGCAGCACTATTTACAATAGCCAGGACATGGAAGCAATGTCAATGTCCACTGACAGATGACTAGGTAACAAAGATGTGGTATATTTACACAATGGAATATTACTCAGCCATAAAAAAGAAGGAAATAATGCCATTTGCAGCAACATGGATGGACCTAGAGATTCTCATACCGAGTGAAGTAAGTCAGACAGAGAAAGACAAATACCATATGATATCACTTATATGTGGAATCTAAAAAAAAAAAGATACAAATGAACTTATTTACAAAACAGAAACAGACTCACAGACATAGCAAACAAACTTATGGTTACCAAAGGAGAAAGGGGGTTGGGGGAGGGATTAGATCAGGATTAACAGATATACACTACTGTATGTAAAATAGATAACCAACCAGGACCTACTGTACAGCACAGAGAACTATACTCAATATTTTGTAACAACCTATAAGAGAAAAGAATCTGAAAAATATATATATTCATATATATACACATATATACATAAGACTGAATCACTATGCTGTACACCTGAAACTAACACAACATTGTAAATCAACTATACTTCAATTAAAGAAAAAGAAAAAAAGATGGGATGACGCCATTAGGACCATCTCATGAGGTTGCTGCCAGGATCCAATGAGACAACCAGTGTCAGGACTCAGCCCAGGGCCTGGCACTGAGGAAACACTCCTAAAAGGTGAGCTATTTTTATGATCCCATCACTCCACGTTTATTGAGAAATAAACCTACAGAATCAAATCTGAATGATTTCTTATGTTAAACCTTACTTTAGCGGCCAAAAATGGTTGAATGTTGGTGACTTCATAGGGTTCCATCTTAGAAACTCATCTGGCTGACACTTTTTGCTGTTTTAATCCAAGTGAGAATTATAGTTCAGTTTGTCCACAATTACATTTGGAGACTCTTGTCTCAAGAAAGCTCCCCTAACTTTGGTTTGTTTAGCAGGCTCTGCAAAGACACTCTGGTTTTAAACTCTTGGTTTTAAAACTTCCACTTTCAATGCCGTGTGTTTATAGCAGTAACAGTTCCCCCCACCAAAAAAAAAAAAAAAAAATCACACATAACTTCCACACATCCTTTCAGGCAAACAAACATTGTCTCAACTTGAAGAGAAAATAAAGCCTTGCTGTTTTAAAAAAAAAAAAAAAGTCTCAGGTATTCACAATGAAGCCTGCCTATTTCCTTGAAATCCTCTAAAACGTGATAAAAGACAGGAAGCTTCAAAGCGACATCCAGTAGCATCTTAATGAGAGTTGTGGAAATGTACATTCACAGGATAACGCTGCTCACCAGCCAATCACAACCCGGTACCCTTCATTAAGTGCGTGTGCTGTTGTCACGGAGACACGTGGGAGCAGCATCCCATAATTCCCACAGTCTCGGCACTCTGGGGACCCTTCCTTGCATGCGGCCAACTGGGATAGGCTGCTACCCCAGCAGCTGGCATTATGGCCACGGTACACATTTTAAGCAAATTCCAAACCACTGCTTATATTAATTCAAGGATAGAGGTGCCTGGCACCATAAGCAAGAGGAGTGCCATTAAAATTCCTATGGAGTGCCATGTAGTGTTACAATGGGGCAGTGTTTCTCAAAGTCCACGACCCTTTGCATCAGAACCCCTAGGTTGTTTTCCAACTGCTCAGTCCCAGCCGCACCCTCAGGTGTGCTGAACTAGAATCTTCCAGGGACATCTGAGAATCTGCATTGTAACAGGCTGCCTCACCCAGGGAACCACAGCACCGGACTGGCACCACGTTGAGTTCTCCACGAGGTACCCCTTAGGTCAGTTTCTTTACTTAGTCGTGTGGTTCATTACACACGTGTCTCATGAGGTTCAGGAAAGCCTCTCAGATGAGTCAGATTAGACACGGGCAGGTCTCGGCTTCATCCCGCTTTGCCCAGATTTAGCGGCCCCCTTGGGAAGGCTGACCTGCCACCACTCCCAACCACTCGGGCACCCCGAGCCCTAGGTGGGGAGCTTCCGCAAAGGGCCCCGAGTTGGCCAAGGAGCCCATCATCCAGGCATCAGCCCTGAACACGGGGCCTGGAGGATCGTGCTGTTTAGCCTATAGTTGGAGCCTCTTAAGCAAAGCATGTATATGTACGCAAATAACATACAACAGGGACCGTCATTAGGACTCAGTGCCGTTACTTTGGCTGCTTCTAATGGAAACTCTGGGACTCATCCGACGGGGGTAATAGACTGGACCGTGGGTCCAGAGTTAAACAACAGCAAGCGAAGCACCACAAGTCAGCTGCCAGCATCCACTCCCTGTGTCTCCCACCGGCGCACCCCCTCCTTCCCGTGGCTCACCTTTCTGTATTTGTTTCCCTTTGCCATTTTTTCTCCTCCCCTCTTCTCTCTTTCTACCATTCCCTGTCAACACTTCCTTCTATTCCCCCTGCCCCATCTTTGCTATTTTATGAAATGTTAGAGCTTTCAAAGTTAGGTGTTTTGTGGGTTTTGAGGGCTGGCCACTCTGTGCTGGGCTCCCCAGCGGGGCTGCGTGTTGGGACCTGTGTTTCTGAATCTCTGGCATCAGGCCTGCATCCCCATTTTGCCTGGGTCAAAAGTAAAACGGATGGGCTTCCCTGGTGGCTCAGTGGTTGAGAGTCTGCAGGCCAATGCAGGGACACGGGTTCGTGCCCCAGTCCGGGAAGATCCCACATGCTGCGGAGCGGCTGGGCCCGTGAGACATGGCCGCTGAGCCTGCGCTCCGCAACGGGAGAGGCCACAACAGTGAGAGGCCCGCGTACCGCAAAAAAAAAAAAAAAAAAAGTAAAACTGAGTGTTTAAGTCTGCTTGAGAGTTGCAGCCTGGTCTTGGACAATTAGTTATCTGGGTAATTACAGAAAGCAAGATTTTACTGCTTGGCTTATGCTGCCTGATAATTCATCTAATGGAGATGGCTGGCTCCTCAGAAAAGGACCATGTCCTGTGCATTAGGGCCAGACTTAGCAGAAGGGCCATGGACTAGACCTATGAAAACAGGCTCCCAGCAATTCCGTAAAAAGGAGGATAAAAATGCAGAAGCCAGGGCTTCCCTGGTGGCACAGTGGTTGAGAGTCCGCCTGCCAATGCAGGGGACACGGGTTCATGCCCCGGTCCGGGAAGATCCCACATGCCACGGAGCGGCTGGGCCCGTGAGCCATGGCCGCTGAGCCTGCGCGTCCGGAGCCTGTGCTCCGCAACGGGAGAGGCCACAACGGTGAGAGGCCCGCGTACCGCAAAAAAAAAACAAGAAATGCAGAAGCCAAGGTTAGGGATCTTCATGTCACAATGAAGCCCTGTTTGGCTGTGTGTAGGCTGAGCCCGTTCTTTATTAACCGTAAGTTGTTTCTCACAGCATAGAACTATTCCATTAGCCTGAAAATAAATAAATGAATAAGGTGCGTCTCAGGGGGACGTCATGTGCTGGCATAAACAGGTGGGGATGCGTGTTCTTCCCGAATGGGGGGTACCATTTAGGAGCACAGAAAACACATCTTGGGAACACAGAAATCCAAATGCAAATATGGAAAGCACATATGCGCCCCTCCCTCCCGCCCCTACGTGCACGTTTGCATGAGAAAAGCCACTGCCCCAGTCATACGACAATGAACACTTACCGTTGTTGTAAGAGCGAAAATTTCCTACAAATTTTATGTATTCATAAGTTGGAAATTCCTTTGGGTTCAAGCTGCCTCTGAGAAGATGGCAATAAAACTCTAAGTCGTTGTCAGCTGGGCCATTAAAGGAGAAAAGGAGAAACAGGGAATGAGAGCTCTACAGTGATTCTAGACTAAACAAGTCGCATCTTGTGAAACCCACAGGGTTTGGTCAACACATGGCCGGGCTATTTCTCTCATTATGACTGACTTTCAGACATGGTTTTATAACCTTTGCAACACAGGTTTTTCCCCTCTGTAGTTTATAGATGTTTTGCATTCCATACTCGGACCCGATTAGTCTTAATTTGCTCACAGATGTCTGTGGTTGGTTCTGTCGGCCTTAATTAGTTCTGGTTGTTTTCATACTGTATATTAAAATAAAGCTGCTCAGAGCTGCTCTCCTTAATTTAATCTTTCCACTTTGCTCTGAAGGAAAATCAGATGTACAATGGGACACATTATTCACGGAAAATGGAGTAAGGCTCGAATAAGTACAAGGCACCTTTGCTACTGCCGTCAAAATACATGTTTCATTAGGTGACTGGACCAGCTTTCTATCCAGGTTGCCAATTTTGACAAAAACTTTAAAATTCCATAAAACCTGCAAATGTATATAAATAACCAGATGACAGCCTCAGAAGAGAATTTGGAGTTTTGACCTAATTATTCAGTTTTTAGTTGGTTACTTAGTATCATACATACAAATCTAGCCTCACAGTGTCCTCCAAAATAAGAAGATTATTCACTTATTTTTGTACCCTTTATTACTAAAAGGCTCTCATGTGGGGAAAAAAAAGGGATCTCTTGTATTACATGCAAAACAAGTTATTATTCTTAAGCTCTGTGCTTTAAAATTTTCCGCATAAAAGTTCAACGTCTTCCATATTCCAAACTCCGGTTTTAGCTTTGAACTTAAAATATACCTCTAAGGATCTTGGAAATGTTCTGAGTCACAAGGAAAATTATTTTTAAAATTAGTCCTCCCTTCTTAATTCATTCTAACCTCCTTTCAGAAGTGACATTCTCATCTTTCTATCTCGTAAAACCAGTGAAGTTAAACTTACATTTTAAGTGTTCTGGGGAGGGGGAGTCCGTCACAAGCATGTGGGAAGAAAGCATTTTGTAGACTTCTGAGTGTTCTTGCTCTGGAAGGAAACGTAACAAATTCTGATCCGTGACATCCGACTGGAAAAGAAAAGAAAGAACCAAGGCACACATTCCACAAAGACGAAAAATAAAAAGCAAAAGCTGAAACTTCGTGACAATTCAGAACTGGTTTCTGAAATGAGAAGTTCCAGATCTGACTTTCTGTGAAGACTCTGTAATTTTGAATTGTAATCTAAAAGGGTTTACCTGTTCAAATGCAAACGTGCTCTTGCCTATGGGCCTGAGAAGGAACTAAGACTCAAGCCAGACAAACACGCATTGGAGCCCCGTGTGCTGACAACACCCCCGTGTTCTGGCTGGGGCGGCGTGGCTGGCGGGGAGCCCCAGCTCGAGGCCAACCACGCACATGAAGGCCCCTGAAGAGCCCATGGGTTCCTTTTCTGACCTCTAGGCCAGCAAACGGCTGACTGTTTACTTCTAAAGGTCTGTAATCAAAGGAATTGTACTTTTTTTCTGAGGACCTGGGCACCCGCGGACACAAAATAAATACAATGGAGTCTAGACTCAGTGTTATCCAACAGAGCGGTCTGTGATGATGGAAATGGTCTGTAACCTGCACGGGCTGTTAGGGAAGCCACCAGCCACATGGCTTCAGAGCACCTGAAACACGGCTCGTGTGACTGAATTTTGTTGCGTTTTTTTTTTGCCGCACGCACAGCTTGTAGGATTCTTAGTTCCCCCATCAGGGATTGAGCCTGGGCCCCGACAGTGGAAGCACCGAGTCCTAACCACTGGACTGCCAGGGAAGTCCCTGAAAACAGAATTTTTAATTGTATTTAATTATTTTAATTGAAATTTAAATCACCACATGTGGCCGGTGGCTCCCATACTGGACGGTGCAGGTTGGAGATCACGGTGGGGAGAGAGGAAACAGGCACTTCTCTATCCCTCAATAAACTCACCCCCTCCGACAGCTTCAAACACCGTCTGTGCACACCCTTTCATCTGCACGTCAAGGCAACTCGCTCTTGGGTGTCCTGGCTTCACATCCCATCTGCCTCCCAGATGTACTTGGGGACCCCAGATCCACATACACCCCCAATGTCCTCATTATCTCCTCCCTCCGCTGTGTTCTGTCCCCACGTGTGGTGTTGTCAAGCAGTCACCTGCCCATACCCGACACCCAGCTGGCATCCTTGACCTCTTCCTGTCGTCTTCACATCCAAACAGGGTCTCAGTGCTGTGAGATTTTCCTCCCTCGAATTCCCTCAGATCCATTCACTCCTTTTCCTCTGGCCTCTACCCTAGTCCAGGCCATCATGTCCTCTGGGCAGTGATCTGGCCAAACTGGCCTTCCCACATCACCTTTCGTCTCTGTCCAATCTGCTCTCTGCCAGCAGCCCCGTATCAGACCAAGTCACCACCTTGCCAACGAACACAACATTGTAAATGAACTCTACTCCAATATAAAATAAATATTTAAAAAAAAC
This sequence comes from Monodon monoceros, assembly GCF_005190385.1. NCBI lineage: Eukaryota > Metazoa > Chordata > Mammalia > Artiodactyla > Monodontidae > Monodon > Monodon monoceros. The sequence goes on from NW_021703775.1 coordinate 5,644,371, forward strand.
AAACTTTCGTGGGCTTCCAGCTGCTCCTGGGATGAAGCCTTAGCTCCCCAGTTCACTAGTCGGGCTCAGCAGGGCACAGCCTCCGCTCCCAGCCCGTCTCCAGCCCTCCAAACTGCCTTTCCTCCGGGCTGCCGGCTTTCCTCTTCCTCTGGGCCGCCCCTCAGGCCGCACCCTCAGGCTGGAGCATCCTGCGCCCTCTGCTTGTTCTCAGGAACTCCCGCGCTGCCTTCAGGTCCTGGCCTTGAAGTCCCCTCCTCTGAGAAAGCAGCCCTGACAGCCCCTCACCCAGAACAGGACCACTGCCCCTGCTCCTCTGGCCGCTGCGCCCGTGTCATCTGTACCCACTGGGGAAGGGCACATCTGTGACCACGCAGTAAGCCCTGGCAGGGCCGGTGAGGCAGGTGAGAGCCAGCTCTGCCCTCCAAGCTGCACTCTGCTTGGCGGGAAGATGACGAGGCTGTGAGGGTGACACGGGCTGCTTTGAGTCAGTGGCCGATACGAGGGCACACGGCAGATGCCAGGCGTGATAGGGGTTCATTAACCATGTAGGAAACAACTCCAGGCTTTCTTGTTCTTTCCCACGATAACGTGTGTCCCCTGCCTGCCTCTCCCCTGTACCCCTGACAACAGATGGTGCTTGGCCTTCAAGAAAAACATGTTGATGAACTGAAAGAACGACATGGCAAGTGCTATGACAGAAGCAAAAACCAGGCGCCTGGAGAACTCTGAGCATGGGGTGCAGAACCCAAAATGACGGGGTAGGGGAGCCTCGCAGGGACCGTTCCCGTGGGGAGGGATCCTTGCGGCGGGCGGGGGGGGTGTGTCTGGGGACAAGGCGGTGTCCACCAGGCAGCCTGGGTGCTCCAGGCAGGGGCACAGCCCACACAGAAGTGGGGATGGGGGTGAGGGTGGGAGCCCTTACAGTACAGTGGGTGGGGGAGGAGTGGGGAAGGGCAGTAGGGCTCGGGGCTAGCAGCCCACAGAGGAGTCAAGGCTGAGCTTGTGTGCCAGGGGACGCGCTGGGGTACGTGGAGGAAGGTGGGCAGGACTGTGCTTGTATTTCGGACCCTCTAGTGGCCTGGGGAGGAAGGGGGCACAGGAGCCAGGCTAGAGGTGGTCGAAGTCTGAACAGGTCCGGGGGAGGGGAGACACAGAGGAAGGGGCCGCGTCCAGACGACTCAGCCAACACCACCATCCGACTGACACCGACTCAGGGTGCCGTGTGCCAGCCGCGGCTTCCGGCACTGGAGGGAAGCACGGCAAAGGGGGCAGGTCCCTCCCGTCCTGCAGCCACGGCTCCAGGACTGTAAGCGTGTGCTTGGTGGCTGAGGGAGGGCAGGAGTGGAAGGAGGGGCTCTGAGGGTCCCCAGGCTCCCTGCTTGGATGCACCTGTTTGGATCTCTGTGGACAAATACTCCGCAATCCCCCCCCCCCCCCGCACTAGCTGTGCTACCATTTTCTCATTCTGGCTTTTTCTCCAAGTTCCTTCTGATGTTCTTGACTTTATTTTAAGCCCAATCCCTTTAGTTTTTTAGAACATGACTAATGCTCACACATGACAGTACTCTCTCTTCTTAAAGACATTTCAGATACTTGAAAATGCTAACTCCGTCACCACATTGTCTTTTCTCGGAGGGCCAGTCAGAAGCCCACTTCCCTGATGGAGGGGGTGGCAGAGCGCAGGGCGGGGGGCCGCCTGGCCTCGCTGCTCCTGTGGGACACGGTTGGCAGGTCACAGGGCATCTCAGGTGACAAGTTCTGCACAGAATAAAGACGAACACTGGAGGGAGGCGGGGGTCATGAGGATTATGAATTGACACACGAGGAGGGCTGAGAACACACTTGGCAAAGAACAAGCTCTTGCTATGCCTTTGCTATTATACTCCCATTAGGCCATTTCCATGTGCTGGAAACCAACACGAACAACGATATTTTGAGAATTTAAAGCCTAGCGCTTACAGGGGAGTAAATTATATCTGCAACTGAACTGTCCCTTGAATGCGCTGAGCTCTGTTTATTAAAATCATGGCAATTACAGAGACAAGGGAGGGAAGGCACCATCCTCACAGCTGAATCACCTTATCAGGAACATCACTGACCTGTTGGAGGCGGGAGGTTCTCCATCCAAACTTATTGCTATGCCCTTGGCTACTTTGTCAAGAATCTGGCCCTTTTCTGAGTTTTGCACTAGATGCCTGCTCTAAATCCCCAACAACACTTCTCCTACCTTTTCTCTGGAGGCCCTGGGACAGCCTGGGGAGAACGTGAACAGACAGGAAGCATATTCCTCTCTCTGTCTTTTGAACCCACAGCGCCGGTGCAGTCGTATCAGCAAAGTTAAATGCGCCTGCACGGGAGTCCACAGACTGGCCGGCTGAGCTGGAAGCGGGCTGTGTGGACATCCAGTTCAGGATGTCCCCAAGGGGCCCCGGCAATTCTGACTGGAGATCTGTGTTGGCCACGATTAGAAGGGGGATCGGTGTGAAGCCTCATGTTGAGAAGAGGCAGGACTGGGCTCGGCAAGCAGAGAGGGCCCTGGGCTCCCGAACGACCGGGGCATGGGAGGCATACGTCATCTGCTTTGATTCAGTTTAGATTCAGAATCAAACTGACGGCCAGAGAGGGATGCTTTCCGAAGACAGTATACAGAATAGCTTCGACCCGGGAGGAGTGAAGAATGAATTCAGGTAGAAGAAGGACCAACTCTAAAGACTCTCTCTGTTCATCAAAAGAGCCTGAAGAGAGGGAAAGGCAAACCACAAAGCGAGATCAGATATTTGCGGCACACAGACCTGTGGTATGAGCCCGGAAGGAAGGGTCAGTGTGATACGCTGCCTTGTCATCTGGCAAAATCGAGAGGGAACAACCGAAGCTCTCCTCCCCACGCTAACGGCAAGTTCCTTCTTGCCACTGATAAGGTCCCCTGGCTAAACAAGCCTCCTTACTGCTGGGGGTGGAGAGGACCAGGTGCAGTTACTGTTCATCCTGCAAGTGGGTTTCAGTGCCCTGCCAGCCAATCACATCCTCTGTGGGAACCAGGGGACACCCCAACCTCTTGCTACTACCACACCACCCCTGCCTGTTCACTCTGTTCCCAAGTGCAGCCCCCGTGCGTCCCTGCATGGCACGCGGTACGCTCCTCCCTGGGGCCGTAAGTACACGTGATTAACACACCGTCAGTTAATACACCGTCTCACCTGTCCAGTATCGGCTGTTGTGTGTTTGGCCATCCCTGTCGCCCTAGGGCAGAGTGACAAGGACGCGATTAAAACCATGCCCGACAGAGGACTAGCGTGGAAAGAACGCTTACAAATCATTACACAAAAGACCCAGGCAATCCAGTAGGAAAACGGCAAAATACCTGAAAGAGCATTTCACAGAAAAAGGAAATCCAAACGGCCGACAAACTATGCAAAGACACTCAGTCACACCATCAACTGGGAGAAAAGCAAATCGAGACTCCGTGAGGCGCCTTCGCACGCGCCAAGTTCTGGTGAAATGGAGGAGCTGGAACTCTCCACCCCACTGCTGGATGGTGGAGTGGTGCCATCACCATGGAAACAACTCGGTATCACCTAATGAGGGTGACGGGCTCCTACCCCACAACCCAGCGATCTTACACACAGTCAGCTCTCTGGAGGATGCTTGCCAATGTTCATCAGGAAATACGTACAGACATCCACAGACACACCCTCTCAGAGTTCCACACTGGCCTGGGGGCAGGGATCGTAGCATGTGCCTACAGCAACGAGGACAAACCAACGACAGCTACGCTGGACGGTGTGAGACGACGAATCGCTTAGCAAAGCTGAGTGAAAGGAGAGTGTACCAGAGTACACTTCCTATGACCCTGTTTACATAAAGTTAAGCCAAAGGTCGTACTAAATTACAGTGATTAATGATGAATTAAAACTTGGCAGAATTGCAGAGAGACGCAAGGACACGATGATGTGGAAATGGTCATCTCTATGCGGAAGGGGGTGGTGTGATGGGAAAGGAGCAGACAGGAGCTTCTGCGGGCCTGGTCATGCTCTGTTTCATACCCTTGGTGACAGCTACATGTATGCTTGCGCTCACCTTATCGTTAGTTTTAAAATGGAACCTAGTTTTATACACAGCTCTGCAGGTATGATACAGAAAGATCAAAAGGCACATAAAAATCAAACAAATCTAACTGGCAACCTGGACCCTTTTAACCTGTGATCAACCCTGAGCTGCAGCCACACCTCCCTACTGGGGCCCCTCCTAGACAGAGCATCCACCCAGGTCCGCCCTGACATGAAGCCACCTCCGACAAGCTGACCTGGACCAGGTGGGTTCTGCCAGCAGGTGAGGACAGGTGGGTGACGGAGGGCAGAGGGATGCTTCCTGGAAAGCCCTGCGCGGCCAGGGACTTGCTGCTGCATTTCATGGTGTCATAAGCCAGGCGCTCTGTCTTCCTCCTCTGTGACCTCTTCTCCCTGCTGTGACCCTTGACCCAGGAACCTGGCCCACTGTCCCCTTTGACCTTGTACTTCCAGCCAGAGGTTTTACTTGGAGAAACAGCATTACACAGAGGTATTTTTTTGGTGAGTAGATTTCTCCAACTTTATAAGTCACTCCGTGCCTTAGATTTTTTGGGGGGGCGGGGGGGGGGGAAGTTGTGTTATCCACGCCTGTATTTCTCACTTCTGAGGCACTGCCCACTTGTGCCAAGCTGTTTGCAACTGCTCTCCATGCAGGAGCCCCACTTGCAAACCCAGTCCCTCATTCAGTGAGCATTCGGGCACGTGGGTATCTGCTCGGGGCTGGGGACAGGGCTTGTGCCTGACGAGCGAAGCGTGATCCAGCTCCTTAGGCCAACATCGCGTTCATTAACAGATCGGAAGAGCAATCCGGGAAGTTAAATGTTCTAAAAAATCAACGTCCGAACAGGAAACACAGACCGTGCCCACTGTGGGTGTCATCTGGCTCTGCCTCGGCCGCACTCTTTCCCAATTATGTCCAAGGCATGTGACGCTCGCCCCTTGGGTCTCCTCCATCAGCACGCTCACCTACCAGGCAGGTCTCTGCCTTGACCGCCTATGTTAATTCTAGATGCCAAAGTGTGCTGGCGTCACCGCCACGGTAAGTTGTGACTTTCCCTTAAAATCATTTTCTGCTTTGAGCTATTTTCTTCTAGCTTTTCTCTGTCAAACTGGAAAAGCAAGCTCTAGGATCTTTCATCAGGACATTGCTGTACAAAAATCTACCGCGTGAATTTTGGAGTGTCTGAGTTTCTAGTGGTAGGAAGGATACACGGAGAGAGATACTGAGACTTTTGACAGACTTAGAAGAAGAAAGGAATTCTTGCTGCTCCTCACCCCCGCCCCCCCAAATCGCCAATGGTCCCCCAAAACCTGGCTACACAGGGCACGGTGGGACCCAACGCAGGGTATGCCAACCCGTGATGCCAACAGGGGAGCGTCCCTGCTACTGTGAGGCCCTTGGCCTCCAGCGGGCTGTCTCTGCCGGCCATGCCTCGATTGATGGCTGCCTCTTCCACGAGACAGGACATTGCCTTCCAGGTCCTCACCCCACCTCTGCTCAACACCCACCCCACCAGAGAGCATTCAGCTTCACTGTCACATGTAGATGCCTGAGTGGTGGGTAAGCACCAAGTTCTGGGGTCAAAGTGTCCGAGTTCAAATCCCAGCTGCACCACGTGCTGGTTGTGGGACCTCAGCTGCTCTGTGCCTCGGTCTGCTCATCTGTGAACAGGAGTAAGTACCTATTTCTTAGAGTCATCATAAGGACCAATCAGTATAAGGAAAATGGACCTTCTAAGTGCTTTCGCCATATTAATGCATAGAAGGGACTCTTAATAGTGCCTGGTACACAGTAAATGCTCAATAAATATTGGCTACCTTTTTATTAGTCTTTAATGGCTTAACAGGTGAAATCTCTCAACAAAATTGCAAACCCTTAAGGTTTAAAGAATCTCATATGGATTTGCAAATGAAGCGACTGACAAGGGATTAATCTCCAAAATACACAAACAGCTCATGCAACTCAATATCAAAAAAACAAACAACCCAATCAAAAAATGGGCGGAAGATCTAAACAGACATTTCTCCAAAGAAGACAGAGATGGCCAAGAGACACATGAAAAGATACTTAACATCACTAATCGTTAGAGAAACGCAAATCAAAACTGCAATGAGGTGTCACCTCACACCGGTCAGAATGGCCACCATCAAAAAATCTACAACCAATAAATGCTGGAGAGGGTGTGGAGGAAAGGGAACCCTCCTATATTGTTGGTGGGAATGTAAATTGGTGTAGCCACTATGGAAAACGGTACGGAGGTTCCTTTAAAAATCTAAAAATAGAGCTACCACATGACCCAGCAATCCCACTCTTGGGTATACATCCGGAAAAAAACTATAATTTGAAAAGATACATGCATCCCAAAGTTCATTGCCCCACTATCTACAATAGCCAACACCTGGAAACAATTTAAATGTCCACCAATAGAGGAATGGTTAAAGAAGATGTGGTGTATATACAATGCAACACTACTCAACCATGAAGAAGAATGAAATGATGCCATTTGCAGCGACATGGATGGACCCAGACAGCGTCATACTGAGTGAAGCCTGACAGGGAAAGACAAATATCATAGGATATCACTTACATGTGAAGTCTAAGAAAATGGTACAAATGGACTTACCTACAAAACAGAAACAGAGTCACTGATGTAGCAGACAAACTATGGTTACCAAGGGGGAAAGGGTGGGAGAGGGATAAATTGGGAGACTGGGATTGACCTATACACACTACTACATATAAAATAGATAACTAATAAGAACCTGCTGTATAGCACAGGGAACTCTACTCAATACTCCCCGATGATCTGCATGGGGACAGAATCTAAAAAAGAGTGGATATATGTATACCTATAACCGATTCACTTTGCTGTATACCTGCAACTAACACAACATCGTAAATAACTATACTCCAATAGAAATTAAAAAAAAAAAAAAAAAAAGAACCTCCTATGGGCCATTTGAATCACTGCATTGTCTGTGGACGGGTCCTGGGCTTGTACTGAGAAATAAGCAAGTTTGAATTGAAGTGAACTAAGCTGAAAGCAGAATTCCTAAATGGCAACCCAACTCCTCAGCATCAGAAAAGCAGTAGGTAGAGTGGTGGCGAGTCTGGGCTCTGCGCTCAGCGGGCCTGGCCTCAGCCCTGCTCTGCTCCTTGCTGGCTGGGCCACCTTGGTCTCATCCTCCGTCAAGTGGAGGCGACAGGGCAGCTGTGTGATGGGCACCAGGGAAGTTTCTTGTCCACCCACTAGCAGGGATACAGCAAATCCTAAGTAAAAAGGGAAGAAGACGACGGTTTGCGTAAAAGCTACAAGTAAATGTGGAGATCGTCCATCCTGGCTTCATCTCCGCTGGGGAGTGTGAGGGCTGACTCGGTGTGTGTCTGGGTGCACAGACAGGCACTTAATAAGCATTCAAATGGGTCGGGCATTGACAAGCGAGAGTTGGGGTCATTTTCTTACTCTGGAAGGGCCATTTCTCTGGCCCTTCCAGAGTAAGAAAATAATTCATAAAGGTGATTCTGAGTCGCTCGAGAATTTCGAATCAGAGTCCCCAACTTTCTAAGTTCGCTCTGCCACGTATGGCAACTGGGTCATCAGGTAATTCCAGGAGGAGAAATCAGAACACTGCAAATCCTCTTTCCCCAAACAGCTCCAGCCACACTCCCAGGCCATTCCGGAGTTGACACCTGTTTGCTTTTCATTAGCGCCTCGCACTGCCCGATCCCGTCCACTCAGTACAAAACCCAACCCCCTCCAAAGAAGCGCCCCACCTCCTCAGATCAGCCCAAAGAAGCTGTGCTGATTTGACGGGGTCTCATCACTACTCCAGCATGAGACGAAAATCAAGATGAAACTGTTTTCCCGACTCCTTAGGGCTGAGTGAGAACCAGCCTCTTCTGACAGCTCTCAGAGCAGAGAACCACCAGCCTCGTGCACCCTGGAAATGGGCTGAACCACAAAGGGCAGATGGATTCAAAGTAATGCAAAGGTATCTGCCTTGCAACGTAAAAAATGCTTTTCTGGGCTACAACACACAGTGACCCACAAAGGAAAAACATGGACGGTGGTTTTGATCTACACACAGCGTCGTCTGCAGCAGCAACGGGAGCGGGGAGCGGCTTCTGAGGAAAAGAATGATCCAGGACGATGTGGAATCCTGGGCCATTAGGGAAGCTGGGGTCATCACCTCTTGCGGAGCGGGGGGTGAGCTGCCCACACAGCAAGGCCACGGTGCTTCCGGGCAGGTGCGGCTCGGGAGAGGCCACCATGGTCCTCCAGCATCACCTGGCCAGCGATTCCCTACGAGCAGGCGCCCAGGGCAGCTGCCACCCTCCTCATCTGTGTCCTGGCCGCGCATCCACCCACATGTGGGAGTCAGGGGTGGGGGCTCAGCAGTTTGGCGGGGCTTTTTGGGAGGAGAGAGAAGAGAGGACATTTTAGCCCAATCAGTCCCACAGGTGGGTACAAGCTTCCTTCCAGATCGGTCTCTGTGGGAATAAACGATGGTGTGGTGGGAAATGGAAGGCTGACCAAATGCCTCCGAGGGGCCCTCCGAGGGGCCCTCCAAGGTGGACCCTCCACCAGCCGGGTGCTGTTCTGTGAGTCAGAGCATCCTGACGGGGGTACCAGGGAGCCCGCAAGGCTCAGGCTGAGAGGAGGGAGTGTGATGGAAGATGGGAGGGGGAGGGAGAGGGGG